>NW_017731413.1:4393345-4415383 GCF_001890085.2 Hipposideros armiger
AGTTTGCTGGCACAGGCTCTATTCTTCCTTCTCTAGTCATCACCCCTCAGGCTTGACATCTTAGAGATTTCCACCTCGTACAAATGCTGTTCCTACTTAAAGTCCCACTTGACCCCTCTAGTGACTCTTAGCAGGGGACTGAGATGACAGGGGAAGAAGATGCAACCGAGCAATGATCCTGAAAAGGAGCCACTCTGACCACTGTGTGGCTCAACCTGCACCATGTTCCAACCAGATTAAAAGGCAAATACACCAACAAATGTCTCCCATAGTGAAATATTACCATTAGTATCACATAGTAGTTTAGCTTGGAGAATTTTTCCTACATTCTTACACCTGGGCTTCCAACAGATCGACAGAAAGATGAGATGGTGTTGTTTCTAGACTATGAAGATTACTTAAAATGAGCTATAATGAAAAATGAGAAGTCATTGGATATGTGCTAGGATTTTCCTTGTTGATTTTATAAGGACATGATTTTTTTTTATAACACAAAGATCTTCAGTTGCTATGCATGGTATTTGCCTGTTGTCTGCTAACCAAATATTCTTTAGCTGATTGGTCCAGTGGGGAATGCAGGGAATCACAAAACTGGCAATTATGAAGTAATGACATCACAAAAGACAAGGTGAAAGCAAATATTCTGCTTTAATCCTGGTTTATATTATTAACAAAGGATTGAATTAGGCAAAATAGGAAACTTCTAACTCTTCCTGGTACTACCATTTAGTAAAAATGTGTTTACCTGAACTGAGTTGTGCTTCATTTGGCTGTGGTGTTCACTGGCAAATTTCCAGTGACAAATGAACTCTTGGATTCCATTCTTCCTGGGTTCTAGTTGCACATCCTTGCCACAGAATCCTTTTGTGGTATCTGCCTCTTCCTTCATGCTTTGCTCTGCAAATAAGGCAAAGAGTAACTATGTTATCCATCTGATGACAGAGCCACTCAGGGCATCCTTGTTCTCATTACATTAGGCATCTTCAGAAACAGCTCTAACTCCAGTCTCTGCTTCAGACTTCAGACAATTTCATTACTTGATTTACTTCAGATTTTGTGATACCCAGACTGAATGCCTCTTGTTTGATAGGGACCAGTCTCTTTAGTCTGATGTTCCACGATGCTCCCTTCAGCCATGGCTCCCCCAATGGCAAAGCTCTCATATACTTTGATGTCCCTTGTTGCCTCAAGAGTTAGTTGCACTTCTTGGAGTGACTCTGTAATAATACCTTCGTCAAAGGGAGCTCATATCAGTTTTACCACTGAGTATCCATATTGCTTGCATCGATCCTATTTCACACCTCTTTCCAAAAAATCCTTTTTGAATTAAACTTGTGTGAGGCCCTAAAAAAATTATAGTAGAGACGCTAGCTTAAGGAACCCACCACAGTCACATTCCAAGCTCTCACCTGACTCTGTCATTTGGGTCTTTGAGGCAGGACACCAGTCCACTGACTCTCTTTAGCCTCATGACTTTGAATGTGTTGTTGGCTTTTCCTGCATGACTCGCATACCTACTACCAGCTCCAGATGAAACAGGGGCGCATGAGCAAAACTAACCGTGAGTACAGTTTTTCTGTCTCCCTAACACAGACCTACAATACTATGGGTTATATTGGTACAGGAATGGAGTCTGTGACTAGAGCCTGTGTCAGTCAAGCCACTTCAAATATTTATTGAGCACCTTCTTTATGTTCAGTACCGAGAAATTCTTGGCAGCTAGCTATTATCACTAGTCCCGACAGGTTTCCTTGAAAGTGTGATTACATCACATGCTTTTCACAGCCCTCATTGCCCTCCAGTAGCTATGGTGCAATGCTGGCTAACTGTGGAGTGTTGAATGGAGCAAGTCTGGGCCATAGATGAACCAAAGGTAGATATAATATAGCTGACTCCTTCATCCCTTCTCTATCCTCCAAAAACCAGAGAGAGTAAACAATACCTTTATGTTATGGTCATTATTTTGTACTTCCCTTCTTTGCTGCATTACCTCATATCTGTCGCAGAGAGTGTAAACACAGACTGAATGCCAAGACAGAGATAAAGTGACCAGGAAACCCAGTTCCATGTGCAGGACCCACCTTTGTGCTTTCGGACTATCGCTATGTTTGTTTAGAGATGGCAGGAAAAAGGTGCCACATGGCTCAGTGCTCATTTGCTTCCTGCTCTGTTAGGTATTAAACCCCAGAAACCTGTGCAAGTCTCGGTCTCCCTTACTGTAGCCAACTGACTAGAACACTAACTCCAGCTTAATGCCCAATGGGTTTTCCTCAACTCTTCTTTTTTTTTTCCTTCTCTTCCCAAGATCCTGTGGGCTAAACATCATATAATAAGCAAGAAGTATATGAGGCAGAGATTTCTCTTCTTTATGGTTCTGCTCATAGAAAAGAAAATTGTTGATTATCTTAACCTGCACATAACTTGTGGGACAAAAATATTCCTGTCAAATAACCCTCCCTCAATAAATTCTCTTCGCCATTGTAAACTAAGACATGACCTTCAACCATCAATGCCCAGACAATACAACATTTGTGTGTTATTTAATTAGCTTATTGCTTTTGTTAATGTACATTCCTGTGGTTATACCACTTTCCACTCAAAGTTGAAAAAATACGTGGGATTTAAAAAATTTTAACCAATGTGTCCACACTTTGCTCCATTTTAAAATGATTTTTTAAACCTCCTAGCCAGGACTCTTAATGTTTTGAAGTTATCTCATAACAATGGCTAATTTATTAAGTCCTGGAAAATTGTAACAACAATAAGTCTTTGTGCAAACTTTTGGCATGATAGAGATTTTTGGTAAAAAAAACACCAAAAAAAAACCACAACAAAACAAATGTGGCCGATGCAGCAGAGACCACTGTCAGTTTTGTACCATCTAATTCCCATTATGAAGTGATTTTTATCAAATTGAGAAGTGATCATCTGGCAGCATAAACTACACTGGAAAAGCTAATCCAATAAATCAGAGGGGTTATTCCATGTCATCTACATGCTCAAACAAGAGGGAGAGCACATTGGCTTTAAAAATCCTCAGTTTCCAGCCAAAGGCCTTTCAGAGCTCTTGGCTGCCTGATCAGATGTCTGGAATTATGAAAGCAAAGAAAGTTTTTGGAGCTGAGGGAGGAACTTCTGATTTACCATAAAAAGAAGGCTTGAACTGGACAACTTGCTCAGTATTCTACATAAGTATCTAATGATATCTAATGATCATATAATTATCTAATAATTATTATCTCATTTTACATATGAGGAAACTAAGACTAAAAACGAATTAAGAAACTTGCTTATTGGTAGGCAGCTAGGAAATGATGGATCTGGAATGCTAACCTTTCCACAATGTCCACATCATAAAACAGGATAGCAGAGGGTGCTGCTGGTCGTTATCAGTGATTCCATTTTAGTCCAATAGGTTGCCTAGTCTGGGCATGATATATGTAACCAGGTGACTCAGATGACCTTGGTGATGAGGCCCAGCATGATTCAGTGATTCAATAAATATTACTGAGCAACTACTATGTGCCAGGCACTGTTCTGGGTGCAAGGGATACAGCCATGAACAAGTAGACAAAGTCCCTGTCCTCACTGTTTACATTCTACTTGGGGAAACAGACAAACAAATATGTACATAATAACACCAGGTAGTAATAAGCTCTATGAAGAAAAAGAAAGATGGGTAAGGAAGAAAAGAGAAAATTTTAGTAGGAGTGCTATTCTACTTAAACAAGTGAGGGAAATCTTCTCTGATAAGAAGACATTTGAGCAGACTGAAGACAATGAGGGAAGAGTGAAGGAAGTGAACCATGTGATATCTGGGAAAAGGGCATTTCAGGCAGAAGGCACACTAAGTGACGGACCTAAGAAGGATGCTTTGTACATTTAAGGAAAAACTGAGAATGCCAGCCTGGCTGCAGCAGAGTAAGCAAAGGGGAGAGTTGGAAGAGATGAGGTGGAAAGAGAGGTGATCATGAAGGGCCCCATAGATTCTGTAAACACTGGAGTCTTTGGGAGATTTTTAGTAGAGGAGTGATACGCTCTGGTTTGCTTTAAGAGAATCACTCTAAATTAGCCAGTTGATTTGTCTGCCACCAGGCAGCAAGGCCCCAAACTACAAATAGAATGAGAAGTAGGAGCCATGCAAAGAATATGGGCTTTGGAATTAGGTAGATCTGTGTCCAAATCTCAGGCTCCACTACCTGCTGGCTTTATTAGCCTTATGCAGTTTTCTGAACCTCAGTTTTCTCTCTGAACCTCAGTTTTCTCAAGTGCAAAAGGAGAATAATATAACCTACTCTAGAGTTATTAATTAAATGAGATATTTGCAAAGCACCTGAAGCATAGCAGTTAGCACTTAAAAAATAAAAATAGCCAGCCATTGTAGTTATTTAATTTAGTGATTAATTGTTGGGTTATTTTATCATTATTACAAATAATACAGTCAAGACCTGGACTGAATAATATTTCTTCTCTGCTACTAAAATAATAACAATAACAAATTAATAGTAGGAAACATAAAGGATGTGCTCTCTCTCTCTCCTGAAAAAACACTTTGTATTTTGGGAAATTTCTAATACAAAATTAAAGCAACTAATCTAATGAATCTCCATGTATACAGTGTCAATAATTAGTATTTATCCAATCTTATATCATCTTATTTTTCTGGAATGTTTAAAGGAAATACCAAAAATATTATCATTTCAACTATAAGTACTTCAGTTTGTGTCCCAAACAAAAAAGACTTCTTTTTTAACATAACCCCAATATAATGATCATATATAACAAAACTAACAATCATTTCTTAATATCATCTAGTGCCCAGTTAATAGTCAAATTCCCCAGTTGTCTCAAAAGTATCTCTTTGCAATTGTATTGTTTCAAATGAGGATCTAAACTAGGCCCACAGATAACAGTTGGCTGGTATGGCCCTCAAGTCTCCTATTATCTGTGACAGTTTCTCTCCTCTGCCCCCTCCCACCCCTACCCCATGACATCTGTTTTTGAAGAAATTGTCATTTGAAGAATATGCTTTATTAATGGCAGGTTAGTAATGTTCCCTCCATGTGAGAAGAACCAACATATTGTACTGTAGACACACTCCAAGTGCTTTCAGAGAGGAGTAAGAGGAATATTTTCTGCTTCCAAGAGAGAAGATTAACAGTATCAATTCTTGTAGAGAAAATGCCACTTAATACAGTGAAGAGATGGCCAAGAGCAGACTTAGACTCTTTTAACATGGATATAAAGGACTGTCGTGGGAACAGATCATATTATTTGAAGGCTTTCTTCCAGTCCTAGAATTCTCTGAACCCATCATTAGATATATATTTAGATAATCACCAAGGGATAACGACCAGCAGACTTTCTTTTTTTCTGTTAAAGAGCAATCAGAAAATTTTCCTTGGTGGTGAGAAATGACAAGAGTATTTCCTGTCCTAGTGAAAAACGGATAGGTCAGTTATTGCTATGGAAGGCCTATACTACTGCCCTTAAAATTGATGGCCCAATTGGGTTGATTTAACTAAATTCAACCCTGGTGTCATAGCTAGATCTAGTTGGCTTTCATCAGTTCTTCCAGGTAATACTATAGAGCAAGACCCAAAAGAACTAATGGGATACTGATAAATTCTGATTGAGCTTTTTTTGAGATGAGAGAAAAGAAAACCTGGTAAAGGTAGTCCCTGCTGATTCTGCATCCTGGTATGAGAAGGACCACTAGTGGAAATAACTACCAAGGTGCTAAATTTTCAAGATCTTGTCCAAGAATTCACTTCTAGAAGCAAGTCATAAACCTAAATTTAGATATTGGTTCCCATATACTTTATTTAGCCATCAAGTACAAAACACCTTTATAGACCATAATAAGAGACTAAAGTTAGAAATGAAGTATTTTTAGTTATTGCAAATTATCTTGGTCTTAGGGATCCCTTTGAAATGTCCATGTGAGTCAACATGGAGTGGGAGTTGGAAAAAGAAAGCATGGTCTCCCACTCACAGCTAATTCTGGCTCTGGTAATCAGGGAAACACGGGAGGCAGCCAAGTATGGACTGGCAGCTCTAACAAGCTTGTTTTGTTATTTTGTCTTTCACTCAATAATCAACCTTCCTTCGGCATTCATTAGAGTGTGACCTCGCACTAAGCCCACTGTGTTCTGAGTATAATAATTCTTCATCAAAACGTGAAGCCAGGAGTCTGGTTTAATACTGACATTCACTTTTAATTAAGATGGATAATCCGGAAAGACATTATTGTTGGCAAACCAATCACAGAAGGAAACCAGTTGTCTATGGGACACTGGCAGAATGATGGAGAGAAAAGAATTGATGGGAGGAAAAAAAAGAAAAAGAAAAAACTTTTTTTTTTTTTACTACTATCCCAAATATATGATAAAAAAAAAAGTAGAGAAAAGTAAAGGAAAAGAAATTATAGTGATGGTTTTTGGTTCAAAGATGTTTTTAAAGGTTGGAACACTTAGGGTTGTGGGGGGAAACTTCAAGTCTCCTCCATGTTGGGCTAGCTGTGGGGAAGAGTGGCAGAGGTCAAGGGTGACACAGTATGTGCATCATCAGTACAAATGACCAGAGGAGTGAGTGAGGCTCTGTCATGGGTAAGGCCTCTCCTGCATAAGCAAAGGCCTGAGCCGTCCCACTGGGACTTGGTCTCTGGGGCACAGAGAACACACGCCCAGCCCATTCTACCTACATATACTTTTTATTACTGTCTATGTCTTTTAAGACCGCAAATTGATAGAAAGCAGCAAAATTTCTAAACGTCTCTATTTTAAATTTCAATAAGAGGAACTTTGGTTATATTTGACCAAGACTCTATAATAAGTTGCTTTAAAAACAAACAAACAAAAAAGAAAAACTGGCAACTGATAAGGGCTGTTCCTTGGAAGAAGGTATAATGTATTGATTCTATTTTTCAAACTAGAATCAATAAGACTAATGGGAAAATACAGGGAGACAGATTTCAACTCAAGACAAACAAGAACATTTTAACACCTTTATCAGCCCAATCATGAAACATACCACACCTTGAAGAGATGAGCTGTATGATGCTGGACATAGTCAAGATTAGATGACTTCACTCAGGGAAACTGAATACTAGTAGTTTCCAAATTTGTAGGTATGAGGACCCCTTTTAGGTTTAGTTAGAACTCCCCCAAGTTAGTATTTGTTTTCTTAGTAATAAGAAACCATGATAACTAATGCCACAGAACTGTCCACTGAAAAATGGTTAAAATGGTAAATTTTATGTTATGAAAAGTTTATCACAATAAAAAAAGAAACCATGATGACAAAAATATCAATTTAGTAATGCTTTTAAAATAAATTTATATTTTATTATAACACAACTTGCATATGTTAGGAAAATCATATTCATTATTTCTTTTATCATTTATTTACAAAATGCCTAATATGATCCAGGCAATGAGGCAGGCACTGTGGATACAAAAGTGAGTAATAACCAATATGGTACCCGTCCCCATAAAACAAATATATATGCAAGGCTTGTTATTTATTGTTCTACAGACAATGCGGTTCCACATGTTGATTGGAAAACCCTGTCTCTAATTCTCCAGTTTCTTAGGAGTCTTCAGCCCACAAGTTAAGAACTACTAATATAAAGCAATCTCCTTCTTTGACGATCATACCTCTACTGCATGCATTATAAACAAAAATACAGGTCAGGAATAATAATCAGCTACAGGTAATACGATAGGGTGTGAAAAGTTCATCCTATGCTGACTTGGTCACAAGAATACAGATTTAGGATATTTTTCATAGTAACCCAATATGCACTTGACTGGAATATGAAGGTGATTGATACATGTTCATTTGCCATTCTAGGTTTGAACTTTTGCTCCTCTTGTACAAAAGGGGGTAGGGGGAAGACCACTTTTTACAGTTCTTAGGAAGGATTATTTACAAGCATCTAAAATAGGACTATGAACTACTAGTTTAAAATAAAGAGGTTTTGCTTTAATATCACATTGAATTTTGGTGTTGTAAAAGAATAGTCAGATAGTTAACAATTTACCTGATATCTTGGGTGCCTGCCAAGATACTTGCTGATTTCATTCTAAAATGTGTCCTGCCAGAGACTACAAATGAGAAAGATTCTTCTGTTTGGCATCTGTATTTGATATATGTTCTTTTAGGAAAGGAGTCAGGGGAGAATGGGGGTCTTTTAAATTCAGGTATACTATTTGACAATAGAGAGCCTCTGAATAATCAGATATTTGTTTTCTCTCCACTTGGCCCCCAACTGAGCAGATTGCAATCCTTTCCTACCTGGAGCGCTGCAGGGGGTGTGACAAGTGTAGACATTACTGGGCATTTGCATTTAAAGAATTAATAAAAATTCCTCATTTGCCTGTAAGCTCCATGAAGTTTATAACCTTGATGCTTTATAACCCCCTACACTGGTTTCTCTCCTGGTATGGCCAAACAATCCAACCTAAATCTGTATTTTAAAGAATGCAATTAGTTATGTGCTACTGGACCGCATACTGGAACTATGCAGTTCCCTGGCCACAGAATTTCACAAAAGGGAAATAAATAACACAGGACAATGAAAAGCACTCCCTGGGCAATAATAACCTTTAGATCACCCATGTTAATGACAGCTATTTCAGGTGAACATTTTTTACTTCAAGCAATTGAGGACAAAAGGTCCAAACTGCCTTTCTTTGGGGTTGACATAGGACTTCTTTTCACTTACCTTTGTCTGGAAATTGATATTATTGGTGCTTGCTGGAGGTGATTTTCAAGGTTAAGTTTGCAAATCTACCGTAGGGGGTTCTCTGCGATCTTTCCCTACAGCAGTACCTGAGCCCAGGCTGCCTCTCTAGTCCTATGCCCTACTTGGAGCAACAGAAAGATGTAATTAGGGCTTTTGCCAAGACCATTAGAGCCCTGAGAATGGCTCTTGTCAGGGGAAAGTGATGGACTCTACCATCAACACCCTGCATTATAGAGGGAGCACGCAGAAGGGGGTATCTGTGAAAAATTCAAGAATGTTTCCCGAGCCACGGGAGAGAGAGGGGAGCTTGCCCTGAACCTGACATTGAAGAAGACAGAGAGTGCAGGACACGGATTAGGACTCCACAGGCGTGATGTCCATCTTGTGTAACCTTACAAAAGGAATTTCTTGGAAGAGGAATCCCAAACCAGTGAGGCCACTCAGGATGTTGGTAGAGACTCAAGCGCCCTCTAGAGGTGGTGCTGAGGTTTCCAGTTAATGTGCTGCTTGAGGATGTTCTGGGAGGTTGGGAGTAGGAGGGCTTACCAAACCCTAAAACTGAGAAAGATCCAAGACCACCAGCACCACTGGGAGCGGCCAAGGAAGCCCTGGCTGATAAGAATGGTTCCAAGGGCAGTCGTTTCCAGCTCTGTCTTCCCTTCTTCTTTGTCACCCTGGAGGGAAACTGAACTCTGTCTTCCCTGGCTAATTAACATCTAGGAGGACAGGGGGAAGGGAGAAAAGATGGTCTTTCCTTCTTTTGGAAACCACTCTGTGCCCTTGAGTCCTTTATACTAAATTGTCTAAATCCTTGACTCTAAAATGATCTCCTCTGATTTATTCACCTGAAAAAACTTTGTAGGCTTCAACCTTGCCACCTCTCCAGAAACCTGACTAAGGCTGCTGCCTCTCATGATGTCCCGAATGAGACAGTCATTCTACTAAGCAAAGCTTTTTTCAGCGTGGTCACCACCACTGCTCCCACTGCTCTGGCCTTGGGGTACAGCGCCCCCCTCCCCTTTACCACACCTTTTTAAGCATTCAATAGGCCCTTCTGATAATGCCTCACAGCAGACTACCACCTACAACAAGACTTTAACAAAGGGTCAAAAGTAACCAACTGGAAGGCAGCCTAAGATGATCTCCTAAAATGTGAACTAAGTGCATTAGAATTATATGCAGTGTCTGTTATAAACAAGATTAAAGGTCCCACTCAACACTTAGAATTTCTGGAAGTGGGTCTCAGATATCTGCATATATGACAAGCTCCCGAGGAGATATATGTGCACAGCAATATTTGAATCACTGGTCTGGAAAGTAATTTGCAACTGCCATAACATGTGACTCCTAAGAGCCTACAGGACAAGGAACCAATGCTACGGACCCTCAGGACACTTCCATGCCTAGAATTCAACCTGTAAGCATTGGATTACCCCCACCACTGGGTGCATGGCATGTTCATGAAACAAAGCCCAGACAAAATGCCAAAAGGTCCAGTGAGAGTTCTCCCCTCATCCTCAGTCTAAGGCTCATACTAGTTTTGCCTTATTCCCAGTCATAGGAACTGCTTCTGAGCCGACTAACAGGGGAATTCCCACTGTAGTTATGGAAACCACCCCCCTCTCTCCCCCAATCCACAAAGGTATGAGAGTCTCTGAGAGTCTCAAGGACAATCACGTCAATATATTTCCAAAAGCCTGGGTCATTCCTTTCCCAAATAATACCTCAGCTCAGGCATTAACAGTCCAAGCTGACCTTCACCAAGTCCAACCCAGTTCTTATTATATTCTTTCCTCTTTCCTCTTTTTATGTATCTTTCCTTGTAAGATAATGTCTCTACCCCTTTCCTGTAGATTTCTTGGTCCTAGCTTAGGCTATGTGGTGAATCTGCTTAACTGGAATATAACAGATCTCCCCAAGAAAAGCCAAGAGGTAGCAGACAGAGCAGTCTTAAGCTATACCTGGAAAAGAGGCATGGTGAATCTTTGATTCTAAAATGCCATCAATTGTCAGAAAGACCATAAATATAATGCAGTTTTTTTTCAAAAAAGAATATATTTCTCTCTCTCTCTCTCTCTCTCTCTCTCTCTCTCTCTCTCTCTCTCTCTCTCTCTCTCTCTCCTTTTTAGTTGAGCCATCCTGCCACCTGTTGGCAGCTGTTGGTAGCTCAGCTCGGGAATTGAGCCAGCGACCCTGTTGCTCAGAGCTCACACTCTTGAGTGAGCTCTTAACCAACTGAGCCACTCAGCTGGCCCCTCAAAAAAGAATAATTAAATGTACACAAAAATGTTTTACTAATCAACAACAGCATATATTTTTCCATACAATTATATTATACTTTATTATGCAGTATTACAATCAAAGTTTGAGACTTTTCCTATTCTTTAACTTCCAAATCACTTCTTACAGACAGCACGATATGTGGCATCAAAAAACAGTGGCCTTTGGTTGGTTACGAGCTCGCTCAAGAGTGCGAGCTCTGAGCAACAGTGGTTCGATGCCCAGCCGGAGCTGAGCTGCCGCTGAGCTGCCAACAGGTGGCAGGATGGCTCAGCTAAAAAAACAAAACAAAACAAAAAAAACAATGGCCTTTGGGGGTGGCCGGTTGACTCAGTTGGTTAGAGCACAGTGCTCATAACACCAAGGTTGCCTGTTCGATCCCCACATAGGCCACGGAGCTGCACCCTCCACAACTGGATTGGGGCAACTACTTGACTTAGAGCTGATGGTCCTAGAAAAACACTCTGTTCCCAATAAAAAAACATTAAAAAAAAAACTTAAAAAAGAAAACAACACAGTGGCCTTTGTTTGGCATAACACTTGCTGACCCTCTTTACCACTTCTAGGATTAATAGGATAATTTCAACGCATATTAATTAAAGAATATCAGGATGTGTTCTGCACTCTGCATTTGTTTTTTGGGGTTTTTTTGTTGTTGGTGGTGGTTGTGTTTTAAAGATTTTATTGGGGAATTGGGGAAGGGGAACAGCCAAGTTGTTGTCCTTCAATCTTAGTTGTGGAGGGCACAACTAGTTCAGCTCCAAGTCCAGTCACCATCTGGCCGCCCGTTGGCAGCTCGCAGCCACTCAGTTCAAGGTGCCATGTTCAACCTTAGTTGCAGGTGGGCGTAGCCCACCATCCCATGCAGGAGTGAACCAGAAACCTTGTTGTTAGGAGCACGTGCTCTCACCAGCTGAGCCATGCTGCCACCTGTTGGCAGCTTAGCTCGGGCGCAGCTCACTGGCCCATGTGGGAATTGAACAGGCGACTCTGTTGCTCAGAGATCGCGCTCTTAACTAACTGAGCCACTTGGCTGATCCCTTTTATTTTCTTAGTAGACTTACATATGGCTGGAGTCAGACAGCTCCCTTGAAAATTTTGGCATATATTTAGTGCCTGAGCCTTTCATGATGCGTGACTCGGTCATATCAATCCCTCCTGTATTAAGCAATTTCCACTGCTATTAACTGCATTGCCAGGCCCATGACACATAATCCCTTTTTACATGTCACAGTGACAAAAGGATATAAAGTATTTGTGGGTGGCTTCCCTTCTTGGAACCTGTAAAGCATGTGGGTTTTGCTAATAAAGAAAATAGGGAGAGTAAGCTAGTCTTGGAATAACAAACTTTTGTTCCCTCATTAAAAAAAAAAAATTATATCCCATAGATTTACTGTCATGCCTTTTTGAATACACAGTAACTTTTCAGTGCTACATTAAGGTGTAATCTTTTTGAAGTTATTTTAAGTGGAACTAAGGGACCCAAATCTAAATTTAAATGTTTATGGTATTATGCAAATAACTTCAACCAAAGTGACAATCAAGTGATAGAAATTTCTATACAGGGCTAATTTTCCATGTACATATAAAATGGTAACTATGTAAACATTTCTTTTGATACATAGCTCTGATGGCCAGTTGGCAATTTCAGAACCCTTAAAATGTAAAAGGGGAAGAAAAACCCTGCAAAGCTACAGCTCTAACTGCACTATAAAGGAGCTAGGAGCTATTTTATAACACACAGAATAAGTATCAGTAGTTTTTTATATCTAGAAAAAATAACTCACACTAAAATCAGTTCTAGAAAGTTTAAAGATTTAAACATGAAAAGCAAAACTTCAACTTAGAAAAAATATATAGGATTTAGAACGATCAATAAGCATCTGAAGAGACGTTCAACCTCGCTCGTAATCAGAGAAATGTAAATTTAAACAATGACTGAGACAGCATCAGACTGATATAAATTAAGAAGTCTGATAATACCCAACGTAATTAAAAAACAGGAACTCTAATGCACTATAATTTGTCTAACAAGCAATTTGGCAGTATCTAATGAAGTTAAAGTTACATCCCACTGCTTGGTTTATACCATAGAAAGCTCTCATATGTCCATAAGGAAACACATCAAATAAAAATCTAAATCTCAACCAACAGAAAAATAGATAAACTATGGTATACTTAAGCAATGGAACACTATGCAGCACTTTAAGTGAATGTGTTAGAGCTGTATCTATCAACATGGATAAATCTTTTATGTTAAGCAAAAGAGAAAAGTAATTTGCAGACTATAGGTACAATATACCATTTATATATGGTCAAAATTGTGCAAAAAATCCTACCTATTGTTTATGGATGCATAACTCACATAATAAGAGTATAAAACAGGTAAAATAAAGCAAAACAAAAACAAATAACCAGGCGTGGGAAGGGTAAACACCAAACTAAGGATAGTGGTTATCACAGGAAAGGGACAAAGTAGGGTACACAGGGTATTTCAACTATATCTTACCTTTTGGTACTCTTATTTCAAAAGAAGAAACAAAAAGTTCTAAAATAAATGTGGTAAGAAGCCAATATTTTTTAAAGCTGGGCAGTAGGTACATATTATTTGTCATATTATTTTCTATACTTTATATGCTTAAAATACTTTATAATTCTATAAAGGGGATAGACTATAGATAGTAAACAGAACTTGAAGACAACTGATGTATGATTGATAATGTTAGCTTTGTCTTTCACTGTAGATGAGACTTACTCCAAGTAGATAAATGCAAGTAAGTCAAAAGTTCCCTGTGACATAGTACTTTAACGCATCAGCATAATTCAGTAGATATATTAAGCATATTGATCATTTCAACCGAGTTGAGTGATAGTGGAAAGTAATTTTCCATTATTTTCATTTAACAATAAAGGTTAAAATTGTGAACTAATAAAAGGAAATTTCCTATTAGTTTTTCTTTAGGAGTACTCTTCTCATTTTGAAAGCACTAGTTCTTTTATACCTTTGACAACTTAGGAGAGATCATTTTTTATATGATGCTTTTAGTGACTTGAAAGAAACAGAGTTCCAAACATTGAACATTATGCCTTTTTTTTTCCAGTGCCAAATTAAGTCCTTAAATTATTGGAGGCAGCATGCTGTAGGAAAACACCACAAAGTCAGAAATCAAGAAACTGAATTTTAATTTTGGCTTTGCTACTAACTAGACATAGGGAAAAGTATAGCCTCTTGATCAATAAAATCTGGACATTGGATTAGTTAATCTCTAAATTTCCTTCCAGTTTGACTATGAATGTGTTCATTTATCTTTAACAGTATACAGTAAGATGGTGGTAAGTGAAAATAAAAAGTAAAATGTAACCTCCAAATGAAAGGTAAACATTTAAAAACTCCCAACCAGTGGCCAAATGTCTAAATCTGGAGTACAGTTTATCTAGACACCAAGTAATAATCAGATGGTCAACTGCATCATGGAGGTATTTCTAACTTAACATTATCTAAATGAGCTTCTTAGGGCTTGGGAAAAATTGAAGTAATTGAGGAGAGCTAAAACTATTAAGAGGAGGATACTATAATCAGTGGTTCTCTAACTTCTTATACATCAGAATTATCCATGTGTTTTGTAGCAAACACAGCTGCCTGGGATCCCATGTAAAAATTCTGATTCAGAAAGTCTGAAGTGAGACTCAGCTATGTTCTTCATAAGCCCCATAGATGATTTTAATGTACAAACTTTTAAGATACATACCAGCAAATTTAATGGTCATTTTATTTGGTTATTAGTTACAGAATTGAAACCGCATGGTTACAATGGTTTAATTAGCATTTACCTCATCTTTTAAAACAAAAACTGGTGCAATGATGATGACAGCAGTTAATATTTATTAAGCATATACTATGAACATATATCATGCTACATGCTCTACATTTATAATCCCTTTAAAAGCTCACAACCACCCCCAGGAGATAGGTGGTGGTATTATTATTACTATTACTATTATTATTATTATTAGTTTACCATCAGCTAGTCCAATTTAACACAGTTAATGAGTGGCAATGCCAGGATTCCAACTCAGGCAAATCAACTTGAGAGCCCATACTATCAAGCACTACCTTACATTGCCTCTATAAATAGTACAGTTAACAACAATAGCTATTAATAACAATAGCTATCATTTTATAATGCACCTACTATGTGCTGAACTCTGTTAAGTGCATGCATTATCTTATTTAATCCTCAAAGCATTCCTGCAAGTTAAGCATTTCTATTCCTGTACAGATGGGAAAACTGGGACTGAGAGATGTGCTAACACAGCTGTGAGTGGCAGAACCCAAATTCCTGTCCAGGTTTCCTCTTTTCCTGTCATTTTACCCTGGTCCTGTCTGGATTAGTCATTTTCTAAGATACCAACAACTCTAGAAGTGCAGTGTCCATTATATCTGCTTCTAAAGGCCAAACATTCTTTCTGGATACCTGCCTTTTAAGGATAAGTTTCCATTTTCCCAGCCCTCTACAGCAGTGGTTCCCAAATTTTGTTTTGACTGCTCAGCTTAATCAGTAACACATTTTGAGCACAAGTCCCACTAAATGAATATTTACAAATTATATTATATGTCTTCATATATTATGTATTTCATGAAAAAAAGTATAACTCTTTTAAAATGAGATTTTCAAAAGGTAAATATATAAATATTTTAATATTTGCTCCGACATCCCTGCTTTGGGGACTATGTCTAAGAAACTCTTACTAGGCCCAGTAGCCAGTTGGTAATCTCAAAATTTAAAAATTATAAATCTTCAAGACCGCTGCTCCTAACCTGGCTGAGTTGAAAAACTTTTTAAAAAGATAGAATCTCAAGCACCACTCCCAAAGATTCTGACTTAGAACAGATTAATGCCCCAAGTGTGGCTGATGCTCAGATATGGAAACCACTACTCTGAGAGACCCAATCCTGGCCAACCACAGAGTCAGTGACGAGACAACAGTGATTACATCCGTTTGGCCCTACTATCATGGCCTCTCCTTGATTGGGCTCATCCCTGACTGTCTCATCTCTCTGATAAACTCTGGCTCACAAGATTTCAATTATTCTTCTGATCTCTGCTCTAATTTGGGAGGAGGGATTATTTATCCCTACTCTTTGGTTTCAGATGGAAGAGAATAGTCTCCGAAGGATTTTTATGTCTAGAAAGACTGTCCTAGGTAACAACAGACAACTTTCTTAGTGGGCTGATCTACTATCCCCCTTCTTCCCATAGTAGCAGTGCAAGCACAAAATAGCTCTAAGAACTTCTCAATGGGCTCAACACAGAAAAACCTTTAATTATTTCTTGTCCTTTGGGTCACATTTGCACTGAAAACACCACCACTTCTGAAATAAATATTTTTAATAATTAATTTGATTTGCACAGCTATGTGTGTGTGTGTGTGTGTGCTGTAAATGACTGAGAATACAACTGTGCAATCTGTTCCCAGGGCGCGTCTTAACGACAAAACTGTATCCACACTGGAGAATGGTTTATCAAATGTTTGCATAAGCCATTGTGTTTTGACATATCAAGAGGAGATTTTCACTAAGCCAGATGATTAGCATTCATTAAAATAGATTAAAATATTTACTCTGGTTTTCTGACCTACTCTGACCAGCCTCACCATTTACTTAAGGACTTCTTGCCTGATTTGGTATTAATTTCTAATTTATCTTTTGTTACCAGTCTTTGTCTCTATCTCCACTCAAAAAAAACACCTGTCCAAATGACAGGAGTGATAATATCAGGCCTATAGCTGTACATGGGTTGCTGTGAATGGAGCAATGGGGCACTCATGGCAGAAGGGGACTCCAAGTCATTTTTTTCCCCAAATACATTTGCAGTGCTTATGAAATCACATACATATAGCCACTGATAAAGTTTCATTTGTTGGACAAGCCAAAACTATCTGACTCATTTTAAAAAAAAAAAAAACAAAGATAATTTTCTTAGAGAATTTATTTTTCACATATAGAAACAGAAAGAAACTAGACTTGAAAATAACAAGTTTTTAAATTATTTTACCTATTAAAATTGAGGTGACTAATAACTTTGGACTCATTAATCTGAGATTTAGGAATCTGTCTTAAGGAAATAATCAAGATGCATATAAAGACTGACATTCAATGGTAGATATTCTGCTGAATGTGACTATGAAAAGGAAAAATTGAGCCTACTTTCAGTATCCAATAATAGGAATTTTGTTAAATAAACTGTGGTATGTCCATTTTGTTAAGCTTTAAAATCATGTTACCAAATAATATTTAAAGAAATAGTAAAATGTATAAAATATCACATGGTGAGAGGAAAAGCAGACAGTAAAACACTGTTGGATTTCTACAGATTTTTATATCAATTTTGTAAAAGAGAAAACACTTGTGTGCATTTCTTTTAAAAGACTGGAAAGATATATGAGTATGACAAAATATTTGTAATTATTTTTGATAAGACTTCAGGTGAAATTTTTCCAAATTGTCTACAATAAGCATTTTTATACTTACATACAGATACACATGTATATTTTGGTTTGTTGAAATACTAAAAAATGACTTCATTATGAAAGTATGTTTTGGCCCCTAAATTACTTTAATTTGAAAATCAGTATAAACATCACTTTCAACATTTTATTACGGAGACCACTCAGTGTGTACATATTATTCATATTATTAACTTAATTATCACAAAATGTTTATTTAAGCCTTATTCATTTACATAGACACATAAATAATATTGCTACGCTGTTTTTATCCCATCTGCTTTTCTAATTATTTGAGTATACATGAAAATAATAAAGAAAAAAATATTACCTGACATCCAGTACTAAAGAAGAAGAAGAAGTATTCAAAGGGGCCTGCTAATAAAAATATTGTTTCTTCTGTTAGAAAAAGATAAATTTTAAAACCGTTAATTATAACCAATAGATAAACTTCGTTATGCAATGATACAACTCAGATTTCCCATAATCCTATATTATCTGCCTTTATATTAAAGAGTGTCAGCTTATATAATTCTTTGGGATATAAATTACTAACTCTAAAAAATGATCAAAAGGAAAGTTATAACAGCTTATTTTATATAATTTCTCAAGGTTCTAAGACTTTCATAAACAGCAAAGAAGGGATAGAAATTTTCACACAGATATTTTAAAGTGTTGACTTTTGGAATTCTTACTGGCCCATCTCTTCATGGGATTTATGCCATTGAAAACATAGATAAATCACAGAAGAAAAGCACCATCCATCTAATTATTCCAATGAGGGTGAGGCAGAGAAAGGGAGGGGAGAGCTTCCACCCAGCAAGCCAGCTTTAAACCTTCATGTGTTGTTGGGACATAAGAGCGCTACCAGTTTTCATACACCCACAAAAGAGTATTCCTCTAACAAGTTATTGAAAAGATGAGTGCCAGATATTGGAGAAAGGCTGTGAGTGTGAAGGCTGAGTTTAGTTGGTTTAGTTTGGATCTTTAAATTGAGCTATCGAATAATAATATTTTCTCCAACTGTGCAACATAGGACAAAAAGGGCAGGGAAGCTTAAAAGAGCTATTCACAAGAACAAAATCGGAGCTAAGTCAACTGTTTACACATCGCAAATATAGTTCATCCTCTTTAACACACCACCACTGCTGGTGGCGATGCCTGCCAAGCTACAGGCTGTCTCAAGTTTAAGGACCCTTAACCTGGGGCTTTAAAATATCCTCAAATGCATTCTTCTTCCAGGTGAGAAGAAAGCACCTGGGTTTTGGATTAGCCCTTCTCATAAATCTGCTACTGTACAAAATCCCAACTTGGAATCTCTTCTTTCTACTTATACAGATGGTATTAGTAACTGGAAAGTCTTCCCCCAGATAAAAAGCAAACATGGTTCAAGGTTGAGACCTTCTTAGCATTTCCAAAGAGCTGTGAAAAGCCTCTATTCTCCCTCCCCTGCCAAGTAAATTTTGTTTTGCTGAGCTTTGGCACTGTTCCTCTGTTGTCATGGTGGGGCATGATTGTCACAGCTGTCTCAGGGGGTGATCCCTTGAATATCTTTAGAAAATAACACACAAATAAGGAACATGACATTCGCTATATCAAGAGTTTTTATAAGCAACTACACCTACTACAACAAAACTCCAAACTGGGAATATAAACATCATTTGGCACTTTTAAAACTATGGAGCCAAAGATGAAATTAGGTAAATGAATGAATATTTACTACAGAGATAAGAACACAAAGAGAGTACATACAGATGCCTTCACTGAAGAGAGAAAGAATACTTTGAAGATCTATTTTTTAACATAAACAATTGCTGCAGACTTTCTCAAAAGTAATTATAATCTATTCCCTTCAACTGCCTGCTTCATTTAGTAAATTTTCTTTTTCAAAATGACCAATTGTTTTGATTATCTTGCCTCCTCAGAAAACAGTAGGCTGTCAGCAACATGAAATGAAGTATTTCACTATTCTTCTCAATTTCATATTGATTATAAATAAAAAAGGTGGTTAAGGAAGTTGATAACAGTACATATGACGATGCCTTGAATGATGGGTAAAATGTGAACATGCGATGCAACCTATTGGAATTTCCTTTACAAATATGCTGCCTTTGAGATACTTATGTTTAACCTGCAACTAGTGTGCATTTAATGAAATGTTATTCATTACAGTATCCTTACTCCTAAATAAGTGGCTCGGAGGTCATTTGACATTTCCTAACCACTTTCATGATTTCTGGTCAAAAATAAAACTGAAAACACTTTATCTTTAGTTGTTACTTCTCACTGGTATCTTCAAAATCAAGAGAGATAGGAGCATTTCTCAAGACCACCAGACTTGCCACGGGATTTTGAGAAAGTGACTTTCCCAATCATTGCTCCTTTTTTTTAGAAATAGATTAGTGATTAAAATATTGATATTTCCAGTAGATCATGATCATAATAAATATTTAGGGATTTGTCACAATAACATAAGTTGCATTAAAATATTGGTTGGTTTGACCACCTTAACAGAATCCAACATAGCAGTCACTTAAATAAGAATGAAAAATTGTTTCTTCTTCACATAAGTCTGAGCTGGTAAATGAAGTAGAGTGTAGGGTAGCTTTCTTCCGTGAGGTCATCCAGGAACCCAGAAATTTCACCTATGTTATTGTCCCACTAGAGCAGGGGTAAATGAACTATAGTCAATGGGCTGGTCACCTGCTTTTGTCAATAAAGTTTTATTGGTATACAGCCCTGCCCAATTGTGTAAGTATTGCCTATGGCTGCTTTTGAGCTATGATGTCACAAATAAGTAGTTATGACAGAGACTCTACGGTCCTGCAAGTCAAAGTATTTATTTGACTTGCCAACTCCTGCAAAGAAAATTTACCCAATGAAGTTCTCGACTTCACAGTCAAAGCTGGTTCACCACCATATTACCGTTTGTGTGAAAGGATAAAAAGGGGAGTGGAGACGTCTTCTTAAGGCCACCAATCATCTCCTTTTACATCCCATTAGCCAGGGCTGAGTGACATGGCCCACCAGGCAGCTGAGAAATATTGTTTCTATCTTGCTAGACATGTGCCCAATTAAAAATTGAAGGTTATAGTAATAAAAGTAAGATTGAAAGAGTGGCTATCAGAGGCCAATTACAGAGGCTCTTCTGCAGACCACCTCTCTGGCTGCCCAAACATTGATACATACCCTTCTGATACATAAAAACACATTCACCTCCTTCCCCAGGGAACCAATACATCATCCACCCAGCTATCACATCCACCCCAGAGTCCAAGATCTCTGAGTGCTGGGCAGTCTATCAAGTTTGGATGTGGCTCCTTTTGGAGCAGTGACTCATAAACTAAGCATCCAAAATGCAGTGTGTGGCAAAGACAGGATAACCACAGTGAAAACTCAAGTCAGCAAAGGGAAGAATGGGAAATATGTAGTAGTCACTGGTCCACAACTGTCAAATCCCAATGAGCAGGAACTGCAAAGTCCCCCTGCCCTGACACACAGCAAGTCTCCTGGTTGACCCATCTGATCACTCCTGAATCTGCTCTCTGGGAGATTCTTTCCTGCCCATTATCTTCTATGGGCACATCTGAAATCAGTATTGGAAACTATGTCCTTCTTGGAAACTTGAAATTTTCTCAGCCTGTTTCCTACTGATGTAGGCTCGGAGGCCCCAGGGGTTATATTGGGGGTTGAAAATCATAGGTTTATGGTTTTTTGCAGACATTTAACAGGTTTCTGTGAGTGGTGCCCCCAGAAATGTATAGTGCATAACCTGCAAGGCTATGTGTGATGACCTTAACCCTGACTGAGGTCAGATTCCAGGGGGGCGAGGACATTCACTTAGAAGCCTTACAAGACACTCACTCTGAAGGCAGAAGAAGTTTAGACTAGTGAGCCAAGCTTCCCAAGAAGGGTTGAAAGTCAGTGCTTGCTCCATGTACTTTGCAGCTAATATCAGAATCCATCCTTAACCAGCTACAACAGAGCTGTGAGTGTGACTGTGGGGGAAATGGCTGGGGACTTATAAATTGAATAGACCTTTTAGGATCCAGAGAGTTTTTGCCAGAGTATACCCCTGAGTGAGCATTACCCAGAGAGAGGGAACACTTTCTCCTTCTGTCTATTCACCACTTTCAATACAATGACATGTCAATTACATAAATATTTTACCCTTCTTTCCAAGCAAAGTAAAAATACCCCTTCTTATGAGATCTTCATAAGTCAGAATTAATTTTTCCTCAGGTCTCCAATAGCACTTACAAATTGTGATCATTTACTAGCTGGTAACTAGTTACTTAACCTCCCTATGCCTTAGCTTCCTTGTAGAAATAACAGTCAAGATTTCATAGAATGGTTATGAGAATTAGATCTGTTAATACTTGGAAAGCATTTAGAACAATTCCTGTTAAAGGGGAAGCACTTAATAAAATTTGGCTATGATTATTATTATGAGTCAGTGAGTTCCATTTTCACATAAGCAGTTTGGATTGGATGTTTGTAAC
>NW_017731413.1:4423292-4428989 GCF_001890085.2 Hipposideros armiger
GGGTGGTGCAACTATGACTAGAGAATCTACTTCCAAGATGGCCTCATTCACAGGTGGTCAAGTCGGTATAGATGGTGTAGTCAGGTAGATCAGCTAGGGTGTTGGCGGGACTTGGTTCTCCTCCACATGGCCTCTCCATGTGGCATGGCTGGGCTCGTGGAGGGGCCATGTGGAGAACAACTGCTCACAGCATGGCAGTCTTGGGGTAGACATATTACACAGCAGCGGGCTAGGTCCCCAGAAAGCTGCTAGGTCCTCTTAAGGCTTAAGCCTGGAAAATGCACATTATCACTTCCTCTGAATTCTATTGGTTAAAGCAGGTCTCAGGGCCAGTCCAGAGTCAAGAGAACACCACACAGGGCCATGAATATCAAAAGGCATGGTTCAATTTACCACAGAGATGTGACTTATGCAAAGTTAACTGTGCGACTATCAACTAGAGGAAAATTTGATGCCAACATGTCTATTAAATAAAACAGGGAAAAAAAGGGAGAATTGTTTTGTGTAGCCAACATGGAAAAATAAAAATAAAAGGAAGAGAAAAAGAGGAAAAGGGGAAATAGGCAGAAATAGTAAAATAATGATCCTATTATAAGGACCATGGTCAAATTTCAGCCTCACAACTAAAAAAAAAACCTGGAAATTTTGGAGATAAACCAGTGGAGAACAATAATTATGACTGGAAGACAGGAAAGTAAATTTATGACGAAGACTTCTAAAAAATAAAATGATATAGCTTGAAGAAAAGAAGACAGGAGAGTGACTTAATAATGATCCTCAAAGCCGATATATAAACATTCACCACTGATTCTTACTCTCCAAAAAGAGAAAAAGAGAATGTCTATTTAAATTGACCATGTAAGATTTCGGTTGAAAGAATTTCCTGGTAGGAGATGAAGTAGAAAAAAAGAGTCGTAAAATTTTCTTTCTAAACTACAGTTACATATATGGGAAAGTTTTCTATGTCCTGGAAAAAGGGAACCCTCCATGATGACTCCTGTGAAGTTGTGAAGCTCCTAGAGACTAGTGAAGCTCTCCATAAGTCAAGCATCTATACCTTCCCACCTGCACTATTATTAATCCTTTAATGCTCCTTCCCTATATCAGAGGTTCCTTGAGGGCAGACATTATGTCTTGATCTTTCTATCCCAGAGCCTACAACTTGCTCTTAACAGAGTATGTGCTCAATACAGAAAGTATTTAGATAGATACCTTTGTCCATGCTAACTACAATGATTAAAGTACAATGATGAAATAATTGTCCATTAATTCAATTCTATTGATTTTATTATGCATTGACTGCGCCAGGCACTATACTATATGCAATGACACACTGTGATCAGCAAAACATAGTTTCTGTCCNCTGTTTGGATCAATAACCCACTCCTGAACCAATCACTGTGTCTACAGGAAGAGGTTACTACAAATGGCCAAGCCTGGTTCATTCGCCATTACTATGGCCAACTGAGTGAGGCCCTGGGAAATGTAGCCCATCAGAATCACAGGAAGCGGAATAGATACAGTTCCTGTACAGACGGGATGCTGGATAGAAAAAATTAATAATAATAATAATAATGCCCAGTGCAAAAGGAAAGCATAGCATCAGGTAAGTCTTATTGCCCCAGAATATTTTTTAGGCATGTGTTTAAGGGGCCTCTGACAATTAGTGCTCTTCCAATTTGAGAGGGTTAGTGGAGAGGGGAATCAGTGGACTTCTGCCCTGGAACAGGTAAACTTGCATCATGGGAGTCTGTTTTGTGTTAACCTTACAGCCTACCTGTCCCATAGATCAATTCTTCAATTGTGCTGCTACCTTAGATAACATGTTTAGCTCCTAAATATTCTGAGTATATCATCTATAAGACAGGATAAGTGGGCCTTAATATAGCATGTGGTTCTTCTCTAAAGCATTTTGAAATCCTGGGAAGACCGGGGTTATAGCATATGCTCCAGTGAGCCTGTTACGATTACTCATAATGACTCTAGGCTATGTTTGGAACTCTTTCTGAAGTGAATAAACAGATGGCCAGCAGTAGCTAAAATTGAAAGTAGTTTAAAAAATGCTGAGAATCAATTACTTTAATACTCCCCAAGCTTAAAGTTCCTTCAAAATGACTAGACAATATTTACTAAGAAACATGTTCCTTCTGGAATGAGTTCAGCTCAAGGAGAACAGATGTGCTGTAATATTCTGAGATGTGAATGCAAAGTGGTGTAAAAAAGAATTACTGGTTTCACATCCCTATCACAGAAGTCTTGAGGCATAATTAATTGATGATGATTGCTTCAGAAATATTCTGAGCCAAGACTCTGCCAAAAAAGAGAAGTATTTTTCTCATTAACTTTCTAACAGCACATATTATTCACAAGAAATTCACAGGAATGGGTATGCCATGTCTTGGAAAAGTGACCCATTTAGGAGTACACTTGAGCCAGAAACAGCAAAATGGTGGGAAAGGCGAGTTTCAGGATTCTGAGTCTTAGAAACTATGCCAGTAGGGTTTTCTGAGGGCCAAAAAAAAAAAAAGAGAGAGACAGTGAATCAGCCAGTCCAGCTGTGAGAATACAGCTGTGAGATTGCTGAAGGAAATGATGAAGTAGAAGGCAAGTTCATAAAATGCCACCAAGCTGAGAGCAGTATTAGCAAACTAGAAGACAAAATCAGTATTTAGAATGACTCTGGCAAGTTAGAGACTTGGGTCTAAGNTCCGGTTGTTGTAACTGGAAGGATGCTACTGGAATCTAGTGGGTAAAAGCCAGCATCCTACATTGCATAAGACAGCCCCCAACAGCAATTATTCAGTCCAAAATTCCGACAGAGCCAAGGTCAAGAAACTCTGTTCTAAGGGAATCCCATCCCTTTTATGAGGGGGAAGGACATGTGATCCAAATCTAACCAATAAGATATGAGAAGAGATTTTATAGATGCTTCTGAGAAAGCTTTGCACCTCTCCTAAGTGTTCCATGCCAAGTTAGTATTTAACCTAATTGCTCCAGCAGCCATCCTTCAACTACAAAAGGAGCCAAACTGAAGATTAAAACAGAACAGAGCAATATAAAGAACCTCTATGATGACATAATGAAACCACTGGATCCACCCAGCCACTAAAGTTCCCCTTATGTTAAGTAAAACATTTTCTCAATTTTTAAGTTAGTTTGAGTTGCATGTTCCATGAGTTGCGTCAACATCAAGCTTTTATTAAATACCTACTGTGCCAGGGACAGTATCAAGCACTGAAAATATAAAAATGAATGAGAGTCAATTGGCCCACTGTACAGGTTTTATTTTAAAAGAGGACATGGATGGATCCCTAAAGAAATAATTATAATACGTGCTGTAATAAAGATAGGTGCAAGGAGAGCATAACAAAAGAAGTGTTAGTTCTGTTTATCAGGGAAATCACGTGTATCTCCCTTACTAGCTTCCTTAAGGTCAAATAATCAAATCTTTTTTGATCTCCTCATTCTCAATATTTGGCATGATTCCTTCTACATATATGCTCAATATTTTATTAGTTTAAGTACTTATCAAAATGATCATTTTTACTAGGTTATTTAATGTGCTTAATTTTTTAGGGGATAAGATTGAGTCCAAATGCAATACACGTTTCCATTAATAGTTCCTCCTATTTTGCAGAAATCTCCAACCCTATCTAGTATGTACATGTGTATACGTGTGTACCTGTTGTACTTCCAAAATGTGTTTAAGATACCTTAAAATATAAAATACAGACACATCTGAATAGACATTTTTCCAAAGAAGACATACAAATGGCCATCAGGTATATGAAAAGATGCTCAACATTACTAATCATCAGGGAAATGCAAATCAAAACCACAATGAGATATCAACTCACACCTGTTATCAAAAAGTCAAAAGGTAACAAGTGTTGGAGAGGATGTAGAGACAGAGAACCTTTATGTACTGTTGGTGGGAATATAAATTGGCATGGCAATTATGGAAAACAGTTTGGAGGTTCCTCGATAAAATAAAAATAGAACTACCTTATGATCCAGCAATTCCACTTCGAAGTATATATCCAAAGGAAATAAAATCACTATCTCGAAGAAATATCTACATTCCCATGTTCATTGCAGCATTATCCACAGTAGCCAAAATATGAAAATAACCTAAGTGTCCACAGACAGATGAATGGATAAAGAAAAAATACATGTAACACAGTGAAATATAATTCGGCCTTAAAAAAAAAACAAGGAAATCTTGCCATTTGCAATGACATAGTTGAACTTGGAAGACATTACGCTAAGTGAAATAAGCCAGACACAGAAGACAAATATTGCATGATCTCACTTATATGTGTAATCTTTTTTAAAAAAAGGTCAAACTTGGGGCGGCCGTTTAGCTCAGTTGGGTAGAGCACAGTGCTCATAACACCAAGGTTTGATCCCCGCATGGGCTACTGAGCTGCACCCTCTACAACTAGATTGAAACAACTACTTGACTTGGAGCTGATGGGTCCTGGAAAAACATACTGTTCTTCAATAAAATAAAATAAAAGATCAAACTCATAGTAACAGTGGAATGGTAGTTACCAGAGGCTGGGGAGTGGGGGGAAAGCGGAGATATAGATCAAAGAGTACAAACTTTCAGTTATAAAATGAATAAATTCTGGAGACCTAATGTACAGTACAGTGACTATAGTTAATAATAATGTATTTCATACTTGAAATCAGCTAAGAGAGTAGATCTCAAGTGTTCTCACCACAAAAAAAGTGGTAACTACAGCAAGTGATGGATATGTTAATTAGTTTGATCGTGGTAATCATTTCACATATACATATATCAAAACCACGTTGGGCACCTTAAATATACACAATTTTTATCTGTCAAAAATAAATAAGTAAAATACAGGTTAAACTGAAAATCATTAATTAAAGCAAGCAGACAAAATTCAAGTAAAAAACGTGGGAAAGGAAGTAGAAGGAAAGAGGTGACTTGCTTAAACTTGGGAAATCTTGGAGGATTATGCCAGTTTTCTTTATAAAGATTAAAACCATGTAATTACAAAGCTGGCAGTTAGAAATAAACTAGAAACACATTTGCTGGTCATCTGTGCTTAGAAGTGTCATTTTTCACTGCTCCTGA
This sequence comes from Hipposideros armiger, assembly GCF_001890085.2. Classification (NCBI taxonomy): domain Eukaryota; kingdom Metazoa; phylum Chordata; class Mammalia; order Chiroptera; family Hipposideridae; genus Hipposideros; species Hipposideros armiger. The sequence continues at coordinate 4,428,400 of NW_017731413.1, forward strand.
CACACCATCAGAAAATAACTCATGCTCAGTGGATTCATCACATCATCATCACGTCTAGAAACCAATATTGCCTAATCCCAGCAAGCATTCCTAAGGAGGTACATTGGCCAGAGTTCCTTAATGCCAATTACTTGTTTCCTATATTCTTAGTATTTTTGGTTAGAGTGAAGCTACAACTATATTCCTTGGGCTAAAGCCTCCCAATAGGTAGCAGTACATTCTTTTTTTTTGAAACAAGATTAGGATAAAGAATCTTGTCAGACAAGATTCTACCTACCTGTCTGCATTAACAAAACCACTTTCAGCTCTGGTACTCTTGACTTCTGAAAAATTATCAAATTATATGAAACGTCTGTTCTAAAATTTCAACAACTGTCATTTACATTTCCCAAAAAAGAGAGCTTTTTTATATAACTGAAAGTTTGAACCCTTTTACCAACCTCTCCCTAGTTTCTCCACCCCTGACAACTACTTTCCTGCTTTTTAAAGGTTGAATAATATTCCAGTGTGTGTGTGTGTGTGTGTGTGTGTGTGTGTGTGTGTGTGTGTATGTATCACAGTTTCTTAATCCATTCATCTGTTGATGGACA
>NW_017731413.1:4437883-4441831 GCF_001890085.2 Hipposideros armiger
CTTGAAATATTTTGATATTTCATCATCCTCAGAATTAGTTCACATTACTGACCAATTATTTTCAACTGTGATTTTTAAAAAGACCAAAATAATAAATGGAAGAATTATGAAATTAACTAAAAGCATGTGCAATAGAGAAACAAATCACCACTAATATATCATTCTTCAGTTTCTTATTGTCCTAACCAATGCATTGAATCATCTCTGAAGAAGGTATAAAGGATATAGGAAAAACTATCTTTAAGTCTTTTTTAAGCCTTTTTTAAATACAGTTGAGAGATTTGAGCGTACAAGTCAAGTTCAAGACTCAAGGAAGTTCAGAGAGGTGGAAGTAACACTTCATGTGGTACACATGACAACAAGGCAAAATGATAAATGAATAATTAAGATTTAGGAACACTCCCCTTGATTGTCTTGAAATCCCTCAGCTAAATTGTAAATGCATAGAAAGCGTTTATAATTTTATTCACCACACTCTGACGTGCTGAGAAAGCAGTATGTTTTCAATAAGTGATTGATTGAGAGAAATGCACTCAAATCAGTACTTCATGTCAGTAAAGTGAAATGGTTAGAAGTATGAATTTTTCAATCCAATTAAGCTGGATTCTAATTTCTGCTCTGCCACTTAATTACACGTTTGATGTTAATGAATTTCCCCTCTGAGCCTTAGTTTCATCATCTGTAAACAAGCGACAATAACAGTACTTACTTCATAAGACTAATATGATACTTAAATGAAATAATGCAGGTGAAATATTTCACAGAATGCTCAGCGTTAGCCTCTTATTATTTTTTCCTAGTTAACAGATATTTTTCATCATAATAATCAAATGTACAAATCCAAATGTCAACATCATTAACACAATTGTCTTGCTTTTTTCCTAGAGAAGAAACTGGCTTTTCATTAATTGTTATAATTTATGATGGGATTACATTTGTCAAGGGGATGAATTTAAAATCTGGGTCTGGCTTTTCCCTTAATAAACTAGGAAAGAGAATTCCTTAGNTAAGAAGGGGTTCAAATTATTTCAATAGTTGTTAAAACTCAAAAGAGTTGTTCTTTTTACATGGTTAGTTGAATAATTTAAAAGAGGCTCAATGGAGAAATAAGCTTTTTTATCTAAAACTGAGCTCCAGCATGCCTAATTTAGTATAAAAAAATAGGCTTAACTATATTAAAAATGAGAAAATGGATAAAAATATTTCTGGGTATATAACATTTAATCTAATTCCACAAACCCTTGTGAAGTAAAATATTTTGTAACACTTGTCTTGTGCCTAAAGGTTATGCATGTTTTAGTCTTTGCTTGCTTCTTTATTTTCACTATCTTTGTAAATAAATTAAATTTTAAGTATTTTTTACTCTCAAGGTTTTGGCAGAAGTGAGGCTAAATGTCTATCTCATAGACTCTATCCTATTGTCATGGCTTCTTCATACTTGAATCTTCTCTACATTACTACTCAATGATTAATCTGAAGAGCTCAACATCGAACCAAAATTTGACTGATCCTCATTTTTTCCATTCACTGAACAAAATTCAGCTTGGAGGGCCCATCCAGATGCAACCTGATCCTTCTTCCTCCTCTAGTCTTGTCTCCTTCTGCTTAAATAATACTAAGATTATTTCATTCTCCATTGACATCCTAATTTCATATCCCCTCATCATCCTAGCTCTTCTGAAGGAAAGGGCTGACCCTATGAATCATAAAATCGACTAGCAGAAAGTAGAATAAATTATCACCTTCTTTAAGCCAGGTCTAATAACTCCATTACTGTATCTGCTTTTTTTAGAAGCCATTTTCCATTGCTGTTTTTGCATGCCATCTACAAGTAGCCATAATAATGACATAAAATTAAATGTTGATTTATTAACACTATCAAATAGCACTTTGTTCCCATTTTAAAAGTGGTTGTGTCTAATATTTCTGTATTTCTTTCATTCTTAAAAAAAAATAACCCCAATTATGTTGCTTATGTACTTGTAGATGATCCCAAATATATACATACACACACACACACACACACACACTTCTTTAGAGGAAATAAAACCACTTCTAATAAAACATGTATCTAAGACAGTTTTATATTTCACTCTTTAACATATAAAGGTAGATTTTTTTCAGTCACTGTTTTCTTCACTATTCAGTGGGGGGCAGTGTGGGGCAAGGAAAATTTTTAATCTCTGCTTATTCACAGTTCTCAGCATGTGAATGGGACATTTTTTGTTCTCAGATTTTTTTCCTAGCATATAGCCAGTTATAATTTTGAAGTCTTCCCTTTATTCAACTGTAGAGTTCTATGTCTTTTAGAAGAATTATGACTGATGATTCAAAAACCTCAATTGTGCCTAGCAAAATTCCATTATCTCATTTCCCAAGGGGTACCAGTGAGCCCTGCCCCACCAGGCAGGATACACAAGAACTCCGTTTTAAAGCAGTTCCACATGAATGCCCGTCTCTCCCTTGTGTTCTCTACGGCTGGGAATCACCTCTTTGAAAAACACAATGCCACGCTGAATGTGCATTTTTCATTAAAATGTGGCCTGTTTCAGGGTGGTATCTGTGCTCCACATTCAACTAACCCTTTGGCCAAATTCACACCCACATATTTTGGACATTCCTCTGGCCTAAAACTGCACCCAGAGCATCTGTTCTGTGCAAAGGATTAATGAAAATTTAAAAAATATGTGTGCACGTCAGAAATTAGTCTAGTGACTGCCCATCTCCCTTCCAGTACTTGATCAGTCCACAGAATGTATGAGACAACTATCATCCACGTGGAGTTGATGCCTTACTTTAAATCTTACAACTTTTACAGAAGGGAANATGAGTACTTGTTTATAGGTGTGCAAATGTTCAAATGTGAGCTTTTAATAAAAAATGAATTTACTATACTCACTGCTCTGCAACCACATTATGGAAGTTAAATGTTAATCTCATCTAAAAAATATCTTCACAGCAACGTTTAAACTGGTGTTTGACCAAACATCTGGGGACCATAGACTAGCCACAGGTGACACAAAATTAATCATCACAAGTTCATCCCTTGGCAACCTGGCACCCATACACATGTCTTTAAACTACATCTAATATCTAAATAAAGATAACATAAGTGTGTTAGTTAGTGCAGGCTGCTATAATGAACTACCATTGATTGGGTGGTTTATAAACAAGAAAATTTTTTTTCCCACAGTTCTGGAGGGTAGATCAGGGTGCCAGCATGGCCAAGTTCTGGTGAGAGCTCTCTTTCAGTCTGCTGACTTTTCCTTGTAGCCTCACATGGCAGAAAGCAGAGAAGCAAGCTCTCTTGTGATTCTTATACGGACACTAATCCCATTCATGAGGGTCCCACCCTCATGACCTCATCTAATCCTAATCACCTCCCAAAGGTCCTACTGCCTAATACCATCACAGTGGAAGGTAGGGTTTCAACATTTGAATTTGGGGGAGGAGGAACACAAACATTCAGTCAATAACAACAAGGTTATACATCTGCTTAACATAATACAACTATCCTTCACACAACTGAAAAAACACTAACCCTTTCCCAAGAAGAAGATGCAAAGTCCTTGGGTGATGTTCACTCTTCTTGATGTCCTATAACTGAAATACCATGATGTAAAGTGAATATATCTTATGTTACATAATAAGAGGATAAAAGAGGAAAGAAAACAAAGAAAACAAAGATATATATACACACACACACACACACACACATACACACACACACACACACATCGGGGTGCCAAAAAAATGTATGCACATGACTTGTATTCATCTTTTGTTATCAGTATATATTAACTATTACAATTTAATACCGTTTTTTCCTTCCTTAAAATATGTATACATTTTTGGCACCCTCTGTATATATTATAGAAGTATATATGAATATGAATACAAATATATTATGAATATGCATATATACATATTCATAACAAAATAAGCAAA
>NW_017731413.1:4448461-4452800 GCF_001890085.2 Hipposideros armiger
TCCAAGCTGGAAGGGGTCTCTTCTTTGGTGGATCTTCTACAAGCAAAAGCTGCTTGTCCCTCACAAAATTTCACAAGTGAATCACCTTGTGAAAAATTGCCCCACATAAAAATTAAAAAAAAACAAAACTTAAATTCCATCATCTAAGGTTTTATTGGGGGTCTTTAAAGCCTTTCAATCTTCTAAAAAATTTTCTTAAAATACAAATTCCTGGGAGAGTTCATCTCTTAAACCAAGAGAGCAGCTATCATCTTCATTAAACAATTTAGAAATGAGACACGGGATTTGGGCAAGGAGATAAAATCAAGAGAGGAGAAGACCACAGAGGCCCCCAATTTTTTTTGCCTATTTTACAATTTTACCAATAATCTACCCTCATAAAATTTCAGGTAATAAGTGAATCAGAAACATAAACCTATACTAATTTAGGCTTGTATATTACTTTATCTTCTAAAACATTTCAAAATATTAATCTGATAATTCTAGATATCTCTTCTGTTAGGCATACTTTCTTTTCAACTGATGACTTTGCTATACCTTGTTCTTTCTAGGCATCATCAATAATTGCTGACTCTGGAGAATGGATCCCTTTTTATTCTCCCATCCCTCTACAGTTGACCATTATGTTAACTTTTATCATGATCATGTCCTTGCTTTCCTTTAGTTTTACCATCCAAATGTGTATCTTTAAATAATATAATTTAGTTTTGCCTATTTTGAACTTTATAGAAATAGAATCATACTATATGTACTCTCTTTTGCTCCATATGGTTGCTTATAGTTGTACTTAGTTCATTTTCATTTCTGCATAATTTTCCATTTTATAAACACACTTCAGTTTATTCCTCCATTGTATAGTTAATTGATATTTATGATGTTTCCATTTGGGGGCTACTATGAGCAATGCTTCTATGAACACTGTTAAACATGAACTCTGATAAATAAACACACAGTATATTCCTAGGAGTGGGACTGTTGTATCACAGGATATGAGTATCTTCAACTTGACTTGAAAACGCAAACTAATTACGACAATTTACAGTGTCACTAAAGGTGTGTGAGAGCTCCTGTCGCTTCTATCCTGGCCAATGCTTGATATTGTCAGATGTTCTAATTTTTGCAAATCTGGTGGGTGTGTAAAGATATCCCACTAATCCACTAGTCTTGATTAGAAATGAAGTTGAGCACCTTTTTTATATATTTTACAGCCATGTGCACATCCTTTATTGTAAAATAATAAAAAAACCATTTTTTTCATGTTTTGCCTATTTTCTATAGGGTTGTCCTTTTTTTTAAGGAATTCTTTATTTTAGATACTAGTACTTGATTGGCGCTATACTAGTACTTGATAGGTTGCAAAAATCTTCTTATATTCTATGTCTTTCCTATTGTCTTTTGACACAATTTTAATATAGTCAATTTTTCCCTTTTTGTTTAGTGCCTTTTGTGACTTGTTTAACAAATCATTTCCTAAACATGAGGTATTCTCCTATATTTTCTAACAGCTTTATGGTTTTGATTTTAATATTTTTTTGTTATTAATCTAACTGGTGTTGATTTTTGTCTAAGGTATGAGGTAGAAGTCAATTTCACTTTTTTCCATATAGATACCTAATTGCTCCAGCACCAATCTTCCAGCACAAGAAGAGATTCTTCTGGGTTGTGTTTTCTTTTCTTTTAATGCAGGTATAAAGAAACCTTGAGCCCTTGACTCAATTACTCTCAATTTATAGAGAAGGTAATAAGAAGGGGTTCGAATTATTTCAATAGTTGCTAAAACTCAAAAGAGTTGTTCTTTTTACATGGTTAGTTGAATAATTTAAAAGAGGCTCAATGGGGAAATAAGATTTTTTATCTAAAACTGAGCTCCAGCATGCCTAATTTAGTATAAAAAAATAGGCTTAACTATATTAAAAATGAGAAAATGGATAAAAATATTTCTGGGTATATAACATTTAATCTAATTCCACAAACCCTTGTGAAGTAAAATATTTTGTAACACTTGTCTTGTGCCTAAAGGTTATGCATGTTTTAGTCTTTGCTTGCTTCTTTATTTTCACTATCTTTGTAAATAAATTAAATTTTAAGTATTTTTTACTCTCAAGGTTTTGGCAGAAGTGAGGCTAAATGTCTATCTCATAGACTCTATCCTATTGTCATGGCTTCTTCATACTTGAATCTTCTCTACATTACTACTCAATGATTAATCTGAAGAGCTCAACATCGAACCAAAATTTGACTGATCCTCATTTTTTCCATTCACTGAACAAAATTCAGCTTGGAGGGCCCATCCAGATGCAACCTGATCCTTCTTCCTCCTCTAGTCTTGTCTCCTTCTGCTTAAATAATACTAAGATTATTTCATTCTCCATTGACATCCTAATTTCATATCCCCTCATCATCCTAGCTCTTCTGAAGGAAAGGGCTGACCCTATGAATCATAAAATCGACTAGCAGAAAGTAGAATAAATTATCACCTTCTTTAAGCCAGGTCTAATAACTCCATTACTGTATCTGCTTTTTTNCGTGGGGCACTAGGGTAAAAGTGAATGTTGCCACTCCCATTTCCACCCCTTGATTCCTGGACCTGTGAATCCCAGCTGTGGGGGAATAGCAGAATACATAGAGCATACACAGCCTCCTGGATACCCCTGTCCTAGCCCATCAAGATACTGCCACAAAGCTGGTACTGTACTGAGTCTTCAAAAGGCTATTCCACTACTTTATGAAGCTAGTTGCCTCAGGCTGGCAGAGAACATGGTAAGACCAGTGAATTCTGTGAGGATGGGCCCACTGTCACACTTCATTTGCTGTGAAGTGAGCTCCTTGATCAGAAGCGATGATGTGTGGAATACCGTAACAGTCTACGGTAAAAGACTGCATGCAGGGAGGCAAATCCATATCCAGGGTGTCTATTCCAGTAAGAACAAAATGCTGCCCCCTCTATGATGGAAGTGGTCCAATGTAATCAACCTGCCAGCACCCCAGGGGATGATGCCATATCAGGGACTCAGGGCAGGTCTGTGCTACCAGATGACTGAGAACTCAGCAGCAGCCATAGCCAGGGCACCATGATGAGTAGAAGTCCATGTCACTGAGCCCATGCATAACCTCTATCCTTGCCACCATGGCTACTTTGTAATGACTCTATTGGGCAATGACAGGGGTGGCTGGGGAAAAAGGTTGACTGGTATGCACAGAATGGGTCATCCGTCCACTTATTAAAATCCTCCTCTACTGAGAACATACTTTGGTGAATACTCACATGAGACACAAATATCTTCACATTTTTCACCCATTCAAATCAGTCTATCCACCACTTCTTCCCCAAATTTCTTTGTCCCCAATCACATTCCTTCCAACTCTCTGACCATCCAGCCAAACCACTAACCACAGCCCATTGAATCAATATACAGTCACATATCTGGCCATTTTTCCTTCCAAACAAAATGAACAACCAGATACGCTGCTTGACGTTCTGCCAACTGGAAGGGTTTCCCTTCACCACACTACCAGTCAGGGATGTCCCAAAAAGGGGGTGCAGTGCTGTAGCTGCATATTTTCAAGTGGTGCCTGCATATCACACAGAACCACCTATAAACCAGGCCCAAGACTGCTCTTTTTCTGTCAACCGATTGCTGGGAACTCCCCAGGAGGCTGGGAGAGAAAAGGTTATGTAGTTGGAGTAGGGATTCTTTTACATCCATACTATAAATCTAGCTCATTCATCTTAACAGTTGGATAGTATTATATTTTATTCTTATACCATAATAAACCTTCCCATTGTAATGGGCTTTTAGCTTGTCTTCAACTTTTTTGCTTATAGAATGGATATATAGATATATATATAGATATACAATAGGGATATCTTTGTGTACTTGTAAGATTTCCATAAAAATTAGATAACAGAGATAGAAAATAAGATATTAACTGTAGCAACTAGATTGATGACACTAGTACAAAGATGCATCAATTGACTCAAAGGACCATTTTGAAATCTATTATAGGTACCCCTGACTACACAGAAAAGAAACTAATGAAACTCTTAAGGGAATATATGTGTGTGTGTGTGTGTCTGTGTGTGTGTGTGTGTGTCCCCACATATTTTAATACCTGTTTACATTGTTGAGCTAACATTTAAACCAATGTAGGATCAATTACTTTCACCCGTAATTTTGAGGTGGCTTATCAATTATTGTCACCGAATGAATTCTGGGTATTCAACAATTAGAATATAGTCCAACTTTTAAAAATTCTTCTGTTAGAGGTGGTCTCAGAGATGTGCTGGTGCAGCTGATGGCTGTTGGTTGGGGGGGTGGGGATGAGGGAGAGAGGGAGG
>NW_017731413.1:4458443-4463640 GCF_001890085.2 Hipposideros armiger
AAACTGAAGACTGATGGCTAGACATTATTCTCAAATACATTCTCCCAAGTTATACTATATAAATCCTTAGCCAAATCTCCCTCTTGTGTATACAGTCAAATTGTCATAAAGATGACTAAAGAAGCCTCACCTACTTTTGCCTAAGGAGGTGAGTTTAGAAATATAGAGAGAGAACTGCTCTTTAATAAACAAAGGTTTAACACTTCTCTTTATCCCTCTGCTATATATAACAGGGCCATTTGCCATCCAGGCAGGAAGAAGACAACACCTTCAGACATTCTGTAGTAGAACCCAGTGAGTTCTTTAGACCAAACCAATGAGAACCCTCTGTTCTGGCCACCTGATGTAACCATCCCTCTAAAAGTCCTGTTGATGACCTTGACTAGTTAGTTGTCCTTCACAGTGCTCTGTGTTTAGAATAGCTACTATGTTGCTTCGGATTCTCCCTTCTAGCATTTTCTCCCCACTGTCTCACCCCATCCCCTGCCATATTAGGGAGGCAAGAATAGAACCTAAAAACTGATCAATAAATGTGGCAGGGTTGGGCCAGCCGAGTGGTGCAATGGTTAAGAACTGGCTTGGGATACCAGAGGGCCCCGGTTCGGATCCCACATATGAGGGCCAGTTACACTGCCCTCCAAAAAAAAAAAATGTGGCAGGGTTGACAGTGAAACTGCTGTGGAATTCTTGGTTCCTAATCCTCTGCCATTAAGGATAGAACTCTGTGACAAAGCAATTTCAACTCTAATACATCTCCACAGCATGGGCCAACGACATAGTGAAAGTAATGCTCCAAAAAAGGAGCCAGAGCTAAAGTAAAAGAGCAAATGCTATCCCTTAAATATGTTTTTCAGTTCCTTACCAGCAGAATTTGGATGCAGCTTCAACTTATTGTGATTCTAATCTCTTAAAAAAGAAAACAAGGGTCTACACAAAATATTTTCCAGTGTTTGTCTTTTCCTTCAGAGTCAGACACTGTTTATTTACAGTAGAAATAGTTTTAATCTTTTTAATTTAAACTGATGCCTTTCAAAGGTTACTGAATCTGGATGGGAAGTAGAATTATAATAACAAATCTAAATGTTTGCTTTTCTCAGGTAGCAGAGCAGAAAAGACAGCTGCTTTGCAGAAAAGTATGATCCCAGAGCACCCCCTGATGGCAAAATGCACTAAAGAAAGTGCTCCCACGGGAAAAGTCAAAACAGGTTTTAAAGGTTCAGTATGAGGAGATAAGATATTGCTTTTCTACTCTTAACACATTTTCTCCATTTTTGATAGAAAATTATAAACAAACTTTTCACTCAAAAGAATAATCTCAGTTCACTTTATAAGTAGACTTATTTACTACTTCAAAAATTAATTTCTTTTAATGCCTGAAGAACATGGAACCCTATACTTTAGATTCACACAATCATAGCAAACCTAAACTAAACCAGTTTTTATACTCCTGATGAGCTTAATTCCCAGACGGATTTCTTCTACAACCAGCTGGGCTTGAAGTATTTGGGGAAGTGTCACCTTTCATTAAAACATTCACACCCACTACCCTATGAACTCCTCTTAGATGCCACTGTGTCATAGTCCATTTGTGTTCTGAGTGCTGCAGTATGAGCTGTTATTCACTAAACAGGATCATTGATTCCTACTGTTAAGATCATGAATGGCTACAGCTGTAAACGTGGTTCTCTGGAGGGATTTTGTTACAGCTGGAAAGACAAGGAATGAGATAATTCTGACCCATGCAGGCAAATGTTTATAATAATTTATCATGACAGAAAATTTACACATAACTCTGTTTCCAGTTATTTTTTAACCCACTATTTAGACTAAATCTCTATGTTTTTGTATTAAACATTAGAAAAGGGCATTCAAATTTAAACCTTTGATAGAATTTGGTTCAAGAGTATCTTTAAATGCTAATCTAGAGAATAATATTAGATATTGAGTTTCTCTATTCCTTTGAGATATCATTTTCATTATACATCTACAATCTTCTCATCCTGAAGGCACAATATAAATCCCACCATTGCAGGGTTCCAAAAAGGTCAGGCCTAAGTAAGGAAGCTGGAGTCCTACAGAGTTAGATGAGACCTAGGTGTTCAACATGGGACCAAAGCTGGGTGTGGGACTTGAGAAACAGGCTCACAGGTGCAAGACTAACACCAGGTTAGAGGAGGCAAGGGCAGGAAGGATTATTATTAGACAAAAGGCCCAAACCAAATGTTCAAACCAGCTATTCCCCACCATAAGAATGGGCCAGCTGCTGCCAAGGTTGGGGTCCTTGTGAACAAGTTGGGGCAGGGTATCCTCTGTTAGTGGGCACATGCTGAGAGGTAAGTCCAAGTAAAAGTTCTTAAAGAGTTCAAAGGAGCAAGCCAGTTAAGTAAGGTCAATGCAGGTCCAGAAGACAGGAAACATGACCTAGAGCCAGACAAGGAGCCACACCCTGGGCAATGAGTGTGAATGGAGCTTGCCTTTTTCTGGTTGTTGAGTAGGGCTGGATAGAAGGTCCAGGGTGAGGGCCAGAGAGACAGAGACTGGGAGATCGAGAGAGTATTTAGCCCCCAGATGGAACTTTTAAAACGTTTATTTCCTTCTTTTCCTCCCACCAAAAAGTCCCAGTACTCAAAACATAACATAAAATGTGGAATACTTACTCTCTCATTTTGCCGACAATTTCCATCACGACTTCAAATCATTCTCCGTTAATTATTTTAAAAGAGACTTTTTTTTTTCCTAAAATCAATCCAGTGGTTTGGTCCTGATCCATTGATCATAACCTTGGTCCTTCTCTAGAAAAATGTTAGCTCCAGGGACTCAAGGTCTCTTGAAGTCACTTTTAACCAGTGATGAATCTTGCTTCATCCAAATGTACTTCCCTNAAAAATTTTTTTAGACTTGACCATCTAGGACCAATTTAGGACAACCCTGAAGGACGATTCTAGCTTCAGAGTGCTTTGTGAGGTCAGCTGAGACGATGGTCGGTGTACATCACAGCTGAACTTATCCCTCTGCTTCCTTTCCCATGTTTCAACAAGCTGTGATCCCAAGGGCACTGCTTAATAAACATCCTGCGTGCTGTTTTGTCTCAGAGTATGCTGCCTAGAGAACGCAACTTCCAACACTGAAAGTACACTACCAATAAAAGTCCATTACTTACAAAATATCCCACATCTTTAGTAATCCATGTTACTAAATTTAGTTACTATAAAATATGGACTCTTAAACAAGTTACCTAATTCTTAGCCTTATTCTGCACACTTCTATAGCCTGCAGGTTGGAGGGAGGATGGCCATGGAATAGCTGTATTTTGACACACTAAGCACAGTGCTAGTTCCAGCATAGAGTTGTTAGTGAATATTGGCAAACAAAATTTGCCAGACTAAAAAAGATAACTGATCCTCTTAACAAAAATAAAATCAAAATAAAGAAAAGTAGGATCTCCCTCTGGAATAGAGGACAAACATAAGAAATATATTCTGATTGGGGTAATTTTAATTACAGAAATTATGTAAAATTAAAAAGGAAAGATATGACTCTTTCCTCACCTCAACCCCTGGCTTATTCCCCAGAGGTAATCATTGTTGGTTCGGTGTGCATTATTTCCAGAATTTTTTCCATGAGTACTTGTTTATAGGTGTGCAAATGTTCAAATGTGAGCTTTTAATAAAAAATGAATTTACTATACTCACTGCTCTGCAACCACATTATGGAAGTTAAATGTTAATCTCATCTAAAAAATATCTTCACAGCAACGTTTAAACTGGTGTTTGACCAAACATCTGGGGACCATAGACTAGCCACAGGTGACACAAAATTAATCATCACAAGTTCATCCCTTGNCAGTGAAGCAACTTCCTCCACAATTAGACTGAAGGACAAAAGGGCTGCAACTTGTCTGTTCCCCTTCCCCCGATTCCCCAGCACTGTTTCCCTCCTCCAACTCCCCCAATAAAATCTTTGGGGGAAAAAAAAAACAGACTAAGACTTGTTTCAGGCCTATTGAAATTACTCTTTCAATAATTTGTAGAACCAATAAGAAGCTACCAGGAGAGTAATTTATGCTCAACATCAGAACAAGTTATCAATAGTGGTCCTAAAACAGAAGGGCCGCTTCGTGAATTTCTGAGTTCCTTGTTACTAGTGGTAGGACTGTAGGACAGGGGAAGAAGATGGGAGGGGAATGAGGAAGGGACTCAAGGATGTCCAGATCAACTACTGACCTGCACTTTATAAGATCTCTCTCTTCCAAACCTATAATATCTATGCTAGAGAATTACAGAAGGAGATACTACAGTAGAACTACACTCTTGACCTAGATTATTACTCTTGCTCAACTTCCCAATAAGCATCTTTCCTACACTGGTTGTACTAACGGAATAAAACAAGGTCCACATTTCCTGCTTCTTTTCAATTGTTCCTGAAAACACTCAGTCACAGGAGCTAGAAACCCAGCTCCAGAAGACAGTGGCTTTAAAAGCAAGCACTATGTTAATGATGTAAAAATAGTTTTTGTAGCATGATTTAGATTACTTGGTCAAAAACAAACCTTTAAGCGTATATTTGAATTCAATCTCCAATTTATATTCTTCATAAAATTGCCTTTTTCATAAAAATTCTAAAAGCAAAAATATTTATCAGAGCGCCTGAAGGTCTATTTATATAAGTTTATGAAAAGTTAAAATAAGCTAGAAGCCACCAAACAGATCATGTGTGTGGCATACCTAAAGCAGGGCCAAGGCAGAGAGACCTCCAGTCATCTCAGTGTATATAGACCAGGCACTGTCCTGTAGTGGAAATACGCATAGGAATCTCTGGAGTCAGACTTCCTGGATTCAAACCCTAGTGTTGCTACCTCTTAGCTACATAACCTAAAAGAAGTAACTTGATCTCTGTGCCCCAGTCTCTTCATCCTAAATGGGAATAACAGTATATATTTCATGGACTTAGTGTGAGGATTAAATGACCAAATATTTATAAAGGTACTTTCACAGTCCTCAGGCATATAAGTGAGTGCTCATGAAGTCAAAGAAACCATTAACACACTGGTTCCCTCTAGATGGGTGATAGGTTTTAAATGTAGACTTTTTGAAATATTTTTAAATTTTTATTATAAAAATACCATATGGTTATTGTAAAATGTGGAAATGACTACAAAGAATTTAAAAAGAATATCAAGGGGGCCGGCCGAGTGGCG
>NW_017731413.1:4464690-4469930 GCF_001890085.2 Hipposideros armiger
TTTTTTATTTTATTTTTTTTAGCTAAGCCATTCTGCCACCTGTTGGCAGCTCAGAGGAGGCAGCTCAGCTTGGGCCGGGAATTGAACTGGGGACCCTGTTGCTCAGAGCTCACACTCTTGAGCAAGCTCTTAACCAACTGAGCCACTCAGCCGGCCCCTTTCCCAATATTTTTCCTTGCACACTTTTATCTAGTTGGGGATCAAATGTCCCCAGGTTAGTAGAATGAGGACTAGGGTTTAGAGTCGACTGTAAGATTACGTCACACTTCCTTCAGTGTCATAAGTGAGCTATTCCCACTGACACCACCTTGAAAACCTTATTTTCCTCTTCCTATTCTTCATTATCCTCTTTCTTCAGGAGTTTACTATCTACCCAGGAAGGACATAGACCTGTGATCTCTGGCTTCTTAATGTGAATTTTCTCACTTTCAAATGTATATCTCTTTCCCGAATAGCCTCAGGAGGTACCCTCTCCTTATACAATCCACAACTTCGTTCCCCCTTTTGCTCCCACACCCAAGCTCCAGAGCTCAGGACTCAGTCCGGCTCCATAGCTGGCCCTGCAGAATTCTTCCTCTGGATTGTCATGGAGAGTGATGTCCACAGATGGAGCTCCTTCCCATAACAATTTCCTTCAACTTTTTTTAACTATACAAATTACATAAGGTTTCACAGATATAATTACCTGTTTGTCCTCATATTAAACATATGGCAAACATAACTTTAATCTGGATAGTCAAGAAATTGATTGCTTCCTATGCTATAATAAGGCACAGTGGTTGTCATAGTTAGGGATCAACTGCTACATCTATTCTAGTACTTTAACTCTGCAGTTCAGTCTTCCTATGGCTATTGCTATTATTATTTTCAGCAATAAAACTATGACACAATAATAATAAGGTACTATCACCACCATCAGCAAACCACATCATCATGTGTCTAAGTAACTGGCTATGTCTGTTACTTTTCACGCATATTATATCATTCAATTCACAAAACAACTCTGTGAGATCACCTATTTTGCAGGTAAAGAAAAGAGGATTTAAATCAAGGTTTGTTTTGATTCCAAAACCACTGAAATTTTATTCTAATTCATACCCTGAAAACCTTCTCTGGGTCATACCTACTTCCAGAGTTTTGGCACAATAACATTTCATAATACTGTAATATAATCTTTTATATTCATGCTAGAATATTAGAGCTCACAGAGAAAGACATAAAAAAATAATAATAACTGTGTCTAAGAATAAAGTTCTCTTTGAGAGAGTATAGTTTCTAGGGGGAAAAAACATAAAGTGGGGAGATTCAGAGAAGATGCCTGTCCAACTAGCCAAGTTGGCTAAATCAATCCTGGAAGCAGCTATCTGAGCCAGCACAAGCACAGCCTCACAAAAACAGGTTGGTAATATAATACCTCAGGTAACCAAACCCTTTGGAGAAAGTGCAAGACAGTCCAGTGTGCCAGCGAATGCTACTGTTCTTTGGCTGACAGAATTATAGAGAAGTTCTTGGGTTGAATTTTTTTTAAAGAAATTTTATTGGGGAAAGTATGTTTTTCCAGGACCCATCAGCTTCAAGTCAAGTAGTTGTCTTCAATCTAGTTGTGGAGGGCGCAACTCAGTGGCCCATGTGGGGATTGAACTGGCAACCTTGGTGTTATGAGCCTGCACTGTAACCACCTGAGCTAACCGGCTGCCCCCTGGGTTAAATCTTTTTATATGACAACTACCCCTACCACTTGGTGAAACATTTTTCCCACCCAACCCCCATAATCTGCAGTAACAGTATAATCTGTATATTTCTTCTGAGGGCTAAAAAGAAAGTAAAAGCTCAATTTTCCAAAATGCTCTGCTTTTGCTTTTGAATCCCTTTCCCTGCCCCTCTATGGTGGCTCCTTTATGTGACTGATGGTACAGGAACAGGCTGCCACTGTGCTGCCAATTTTCAAGCCTTTCAAAATAAACAAGCAAAATTTTTTTTTAATATCTGCTATTCTATCTGCAATGTCCATCTCTGGTCCCTCTGTTACGTGGCTTCTCTAAAGCTTCTGGCTGGTCTTAGACCATAATAAAAACAACTTCCTTATGACTTTTCCAACTGATAACGGCTCAGAGAACCAGGTTGGAGAGCACAGCAAACACAGTGTGCATAGTATTTACACATGTGGGCACACATGTACACAAAAGATGGCCTGCAGGACACATATACACAAAGTATATGCAGGAACAGCTGAAGCACAAAATTAAAGTAGGGTTATGCTGTAGCATAAGCAAAAAGCTTTATTTAGATTTCGAGGAAAATACAAATGGATGCTGATAGTCAAATGAACTTATGGAAGAAAATTTAATCTTCAGAGGTTGACTGAATGGAGGTGTCATTCTCATAAGACCAGTTATCTATCTTTACTCAATGACTACATATAGCAAAAGTTCAAAAAGGTTGCAAGGCAGACTGATGAGATAATAATACTAATTACTACCGATAGTAATCTTAATTTGATTGTTGCTCCATGTCATATCCATTCTCTCATTATATCCTTACCACAGTTCATAGGAAATTAAAGATCAGACATCTTTTGTTGTTTATATTCGATTCCTTCCTTCCTTTAATCAACAAAATGTAGAGTGCCTAACATGTGCCAAGCACTGTTTAACATACTGAAAACTTCAGCAGTAAACAAGACAGGTAAATAAATCAGGGTAATGAGACATGCTAGGGGAGGGAAGCAATTTTAAATGGCATTGTCAAAACAGGCCTAATTGAGAAGGTCTTATTGAAAGAGTATATCTGGGAGAAGAGTGATACGATCAGAGGGAACAGTCTGTGCAAAGGTCTAGGAACAGGAGCTTGCCTGGACTGTTTGAAGTACAGCAAAATGACCTGTGGCAGGTCATTCCTGCCTTAAATTGATTGACTCATTTAGTGTATGGCATGTGTGATGAGAAAAATGATAAGAGATGAGGAAATACCAGGGAGAAGGGTCAGGGTCAGATCCTTAGAGGTTTTTATAAGGACTTTAGTTTTTACTCTAAGAGCAATGGAAAGCCATTCTGGCTGTTATGATGAGAAAAGACTACAGGGTGGCAAGAGTAGAAGCAGGGAAGGCTAGCTAGAATGCTGTTACAATAACCCAGGCAAGGTCCAAGATGGCAGAATGGGTAAACGCTATGTCTGCCGCCTCCCAGGAGCACATAAAATCACAAATAAATTATAGAACAATTATCCTTGAGAATCATCTGAACACTAGCTGAACAGAACCCCTATAACTAAGGATATAAAGAAGAGGCCACATCGAGACTGGTAGGAGGGGCGGAGACACGAAAAGGGATGACCCCAAACCCACAAGTAGTGGTTGTGCACCAGGAGAGACACCTCAGCAGTGGAGGTAACCCTGAAGAGTGAGGGGTCCCAGCCCCAAACCGGGCTCCCCAGCCCAGGGTTCCTGTGCCGGGAAAAGAAGTCCCGACATCATCTGGCAATGAAAATCAGCGAGGATTCCCTCCGTGCATCCCGGTGAGATGGAAGGCAGCTGGAACACAGATGTCCTCTTAAAGGGCCTGCGCATATACTCGCTCACTCACAGGCACTCACTCTGGGCTCTGGCAGAGGGATGGTGACTAGAGAGGCACCAGAAACATACAGAACTACTGAATTGTGTGGCCTCAGAGCAAGGGCTAGAGAGACAGCCACCATGATCCCTGTGTGGAGCTCACTTCATATGTAACCTACAGGAGGGTGCCATCTTTTCTATGTTGAACTCACCCCCATAGGGCCAAGTCTGAGATTGCATTGGTCTGGTAAAATCCACATGTGTACTCACCACATTAATGACTCCACTGGACCCCGCCCAGCTAGTGTGGCAACACCCTGGGCACCCTCAGCTCCTGGATTGCCAGCCGCACCCTGAAAGCTGCAGGAGGCTTGTAAAGCAGTGGATGGCCCTCAGTGACCTAGAAAAATTTCAGTGGTGGGCAGTCAGTCCCAGCTCGCATTGTAACCTCTCTGGGGCAGCTCTCAGAGATCTGTGGGCTCAAGGTGAGCAATGGCTGGCCACGGTATTCCTGGAGCGTTTTGCAAAGTGACCACAGGCTCGACATTGGTACAGGAACTGAATCCGCATTAACTTTGTAAAAACCACCAGCTACACCCTGTAACTCCCTGGGACCCCACCTTGCCCAGCTAGCATGGCACTGATGGGGGCACTCTTGGGTCCTGGGCACCACCCAGCCCCGCCCTACAAACTGCTAGAGGCTTCTACAGCAGCAGTCCATGGCTGCCTGGGAAACTGTGGGTAGCCAGCAGTCAGCCCCAGCTTGCACTGTAGCCTATGTGGGATTGCTCCCAGGATTCTATGGGCCCAAGGCAAAGATGGCTGGCCACGGTGTTCTCAGGGCATTTTGCAGAGTGGTCACAGGCTCAGTAATGGTGCAGAAACTGAATCTGCATTAATGTTGTGAAAAGCACTAGCCACACCCCATGATTCCCTGAGACCCCACCCCACCCAACTTGGACAGCATCCCCAGGGTCAATGTCAACACTCGGTCAACAAGCCCGGCCTGTGCACCTAAGAAGGCTCTTTCAACCACTGAGTCTTATGGGCAACTGGCAGGTGGAAACAGGCCTAGAGGGGCTCTGGGCCTTTTACTAAGCTGCCCCAGGCCAGATACTGGTAGCAGACAACCTCAGTTCATAGCACACTCCTCCAGGTCCAACAAAGGCAGCAAACAATTGCATATAGGTTTGTAGCTCCTACCAAGTAGCTCCAGGCTGGTCACAGGCAAGACTGAAATTGGTCTGCATGGGAGTCCCTCCCAAGAGGCACAAGAAACAACATACCCAGAAGCCACCCTCAGATCACACCAGAGCACTACCCGATTAGCCCAAGCAGCACACCCAAAGGATGGTATCAATAGGCACAAGAGCCCACTCAGGTGAATCTCCCTCTGAGGGGTCAGCCTCCACACAACAACTCATATGCTGTGAGCACAGCCAATCCTCACAGCTAGTCAATCCCACCTACTGATGTGCCAAAAGCAATTAAGGCTCAACTACAACAGGAGAACATACACAACACACTCAAGGGACCCTCCAGGAACACATGCACAGGTGATTAGAGAGACTACGGCACTGGACTACACAGGACACCTACTACATAAGGCCAGCCGGCAAAGACTGAGAGACATAGGAGATCTACCTAAGAAATAGAAGCAAACAAAGAGAGGCAGCCAGAAGGAGAAAAC
>NW_017731413.1:4470687-4474202 GCF_001890085.2 Hipposideros armiger
CCCTCCACAACTAGATTGAAGACAACTACTTGACTTGAAGCTGATGGGTCCTGGGAAAACACAATGTTCCCCTTCCCCAATTTCCCAAGACTGTTCACTTCCCCAATTCCCCAATAAAATCTTAAAAAAAGAAAAGAAAAAGAGAAAAGAAATCACCTCCATGGTATCTATAAGGTACACTGTAAAGATGAATGGTCTCTATAAGGTTCACACACTATAAGCAACACTGCCTGGTCATAATAAGGCGTGTTTTCTAATCCCAGGTCTGATGATTGCTGTGTGCCTTCAGACAAGTCACTTAATACCTTAATTTCCTCAGCTATATAATGCTAAGTATGAAAAAGAGAATGTATATGAAAATCCTTCCAGAGTTGTGAATTGCTCTGCAATGAAAGGCTTGATTACTAATGCATAATTCCTCCTTTTTCCTCATTCCATTTATATTGAAATGATATCCTTAATATGTCTTTGGGATAACTTATAATTCTCTCTTCCCTTCATCAGAATTGTTAATCAAATGATTGAAGGGATTTTGGTAAGTAGGTAAAAGACTTAGGGCTGGCCGACTGGCGCGTTGGTTAAGAGCTGGCTTGGGATGCCAGCTCTGAGCAGCAGGGCCCTGGTTCAGATCCCACATGGGGGCCAGTGACACTGCCCTCTACAGCTAAGATGTTGAACAACAGCTCAACCCGGAGCTGCACTGCCATGAGTCGCAGGCAATGGCATAGGCTGCAGCCCCTGCTGCAGTGGGCTGCCATACGCTACCATAAGTGGCCAGCAGCCAGCGTGAGCGGCCGCCAGCTAGTGTGAGCTGCCAAGAGCTGCCGTGAGCGGCTGTCCAGAGGCCGGCGGCCTATCTGCCTCAGCTGGGAAGAGCACAATGATCACAATACCAACAATGGGCCAGTGAAGCAACAACGTCCTCCACAACTAGATTGAAGAACAAAACGACAGCATCTTGTCTGTTCCCCTTCCCCCGATTCCCCACGCTGTTCCCCTCCCCCCACCAAAAAAAAGACTTAGTGATAAAACCTGCTAAAGCAGGGGTTGGCAAACTTTTGAGACAGAAGAGTCGCCAGGGGTCAGCAAACTGNCATCCAATGGTCACTAGGTGACTGAATAGCTCATTTCCTAATTTCAGTGTTCTGTCCCTCCACCAGCAAGCAATGATTCTTATTCCAGAATTTCCTGGAAACTATCAGGAAAGTCCACGAGAGGTCACTTTACTGCTACATACCATGGATGGAGAATTTCAGAGCTTAGTTTTCCCTAAAAAAGATCATGAAATAAAGTGTGTGGGGTGTTGAAGTTCTAAGAAAATATGATAGCAAATTGAAAATTAATTATGTCTTTCCCATGTCAGAGTGCACAGTACTTCCAGAATTTTAAATATATAAAGCTGAAAGTGCTTATGAAAATCATGGAAAATTGAGAGGAAATCAGTCATTGCTTCTCAAAATCCACACTGACTACTGGTTTATTCTATTCCTTCATACTACTGTAGTTGAGAACCCATATGACTCCAGGAGGACTACAGCAGGGAGGGTTCCTAATTTGGAGATGGTACATTCTTGGGTATCAGAAGGTCTATAAACCTATAAAATTGTGTGCATTTTTCTGAGAACAGAAAGATCCTCAAAGAGGTTTAAGAAATGACAGAGATTCAGAACCACTGGGAAAGAACCTTATTCTTTTTTTCACTCTTTCCTGACACCAAAGAACATTCAAAGAGAAACTTGGACTCAGAAACTCCAACTCTGATTATCTCAGCCAGTCCAACTCTGATTATCTCAGCCAGTCAGGGACAGATCAAGGAATTGATGTTTGAGCCCCTGTTCTTTAGAAAGAGCCTGATGACAGAACTGAAAGGCTAGCAAAGCCTCAGCATTCCCAAACTAAAAGATAAAGAATAAATGATAATTGTCAATAGTTAAGGCAGAATGCAGGCTGAAAACAAAAGGAAGATAAATGAGAATGGCTCACCGGGATCCTAAACACCAAGCTCTAAGGACAAATGGGGATCACTGACATAGAAAAAGGGGTGGAAACCCCCAATGTGATGCAGATTTGTTTGAAGCTGAGTGACTAGCTCCTATAGATGGGCATCCCCACAGGCCAGCTCACCCCTCCCCCACAGCCCTGCGTGAGCTCACAATATGTAGCCTTCAGGTGGCAGTTCCCTTGTAGGGATTTAAAATGACCAAAATGGGAAGCTTTGGATGAGCTCAAGCTGTGGAGTTTGAGAATTCAGAAAGTCCTGAAGTGTATTGTAGACTGGTGAGGCTGAAAGGAAAGAGAGTTCAGGGAACTGTGATTTATTTCTGTTCCTTTAGGGATTGAAGATTTGGGTACTTAAACCGTCTCTGGGAGTTTGGAGTTTAGGATGTATTGGAAAACAAAGATCTTTGTTTTTGGCCATTATTTCTAACCTTTCCCATCTATCAATTACATTTGATTGACTAACAATATCTAGCAAAAATCCTGTCCGTTTTAAGATAGTGCTAGGTATCCTTGTCCCTAACTACTCTCCCTAATCCTTTGGGAAAATGACCATATTCTCTCATTTTAGCCCTGGACTCTATCAGAACTGGCCAGGCTAAGGAAAGAATTGGGTTTTATACTATGTCTTAAAAGCAAGTAAACTGGAAATCCTAGAGTGGAATCATCTCAAGCTACAGGTGTAGTCCAGTTTTGGAGCAGTTTGCTATTCATATACTCCTAAAGATACTAACAAGTTCTTTTTAAATCAAAAAATTAAACAGGCACCACTATCTGCAAGCACTTAGGGAAAAAATGAGCAAATTTATACCTTCAAGCCAATAACATCCAGTAGACTGACTACACAAACAGGTAGAAAGAAAACCAAGAGACTGCAAGACTGAGTCCAGCTCCAAAACAAATTCTGGACTTTCTCAGTTCTCTTTCCCTTTCCCACAGACAGCCATTTAATTTGCCTTTCAGCGTATTCCAGTGAAAAGTACAGGGATTTTAATGAAACCCAGGCATTGATCATTAGGAGCTCTGAGTCTTAAATCCCAGTATAGCCACTTTATAGTTCGGTGATTTTGAAGAGTTATTTAACCTCAGTTTTCTCATCTATAAGATGGGAATAAGATCTACCTTATAAGGAATAGGCGTGTGTGTGTGTGTGTGTGTGTGTGTGTGTGTGTGTGTGTGTGTATGTAAACTATCCCATCCTCCCTCTCAAATGAGAGGGTAAGACAAAATACAATGTACAGAAAGCACTATGAAAAATCAAAGTACTATACAAAGAATGGTAATTAATAAATCCATAATAATGATATGAAATATATGGAGGGTTCACTTCTGCCATCATGCACAATAAAAACAGACTAAGACTGGGCTGGCCGAGTGGTGCACTGGTTAAGAGCTGGCTTGGGACGCCAGCTCTGAGCAGCAGGACCCCGGTTTGGATCCTACATGAAGGCCAGTGACACTGCCCTCTACAGCTAAGATGGTGATCAACAGCTTGAGCTGGGCTGCCGTGAGTCGCC
>NW_017731413.1:4474347-4544281 GCF_001890085.2 Hipposideros armiger
GTAGTTCACAAGCCACAGTTTGCTGACCCCTGTGCTAAAGGAATAAAGCCAAATGCCTCTCAAAAAGGTAAGATACGTTAAATGAGAAAAATCAAAGGCTATAGATTTAATGTGTTTATAAGACAGATACTATGTCTTTATTATTTTTCAGATTTGTCAGTTAAAAAACACAAGTAGTGGTGTAATACATTCAGAAGGTTTAATATTAATCAAAGCTGACAACCATGAAAACCATTTATTGCATTTGAACCACTAATTTCAGATGAAATCTAAAACATTCAAGTCCCAATTGTTAACACTGACATGCCAGCAAAAACCTTAAGGAAAGTTTTTGTAGCTAAATTACACTGTCATTACACATTTACTTGAAAAAACAAAATATGTATGTAACTAAATCCTACTGTATCACTACTACGGCTTCAATAAAATCCATTCAGTCAAAAGTTCAACAAATTATATTATATAAATTTAAAATCTATGTTGTTATCCACCAAATTCTGATAACTACACTTCTTGATTTACTGTATGTAGTTAGAGCTTTGCCTACCCTAACTGAATCCAAAGCTGCATTCCCATTCCTACAGGATCCAGTTAACTTGAAAAGAAGAAAAAACTCAGTGACTGATCACAACTTCTTTTCTAGCCACCTTCTCTGATCTTGAAACTGAGTTCAAAGAGGACTAGATAAAATTGTGGATGGACAGCGTGGGCAAAACACTACTTGAAACCACATTTCCCAAATGAAGTCCCGTACTCCCCCAAACTATAGATAAATTAAACAAAACAAATTAGCTCTGTTTCATCTAAATATAGGCAACGGAGAGCATGCTGTGTTCCAGTTGGGAAAAGACTTCCGTTTCCATTGCTAAATCTAACACTTCCCAGAGCCAATCTTGTTCTGATGTCTGAATTTGATTTGAGCCAGTTGATTAAATTCTGAACATGTTTTTTTCCTCAACTGTAAAATGAGAATAATAATTCTGACCTCCTTAGGATAGTTGTGATAAACATAGTAAGCAGTGAATACAAGTGAACTATGAAGTAAAAACAGTAATAATAATAGCAGGAGCAGCAGCAGCCATTCTGTCCTGATGCATAGGGGATCATGTATAGGTCTTAGATTAAAACCTAGGAGGATGTTTTAAGAAAGAGTGATCAGCTTTAGCAAATGGTGAAGGAAGTTCAAAGACTTGAATTTGACAAGAAAGAAATTATTGGTTACCTTGTTTTAAGAGAACATTTTCAAAGCAGTAAAGCAGGGGAAAACAACTAAGGAAAAAACAAATGAAAAATAGAGATGGTAGGTATAAACCAGCAGTTTTCAACATTTTGTATCTGTCAGTCATTATCATAGAGTTATGATGATTCTCTAAAAATTGGAGAGGGGCTGGGGCTGGCCAAGTGGCTCAGTGGTTAAGAGCTTGCTCAAGGGTGTGAGCTCTGAGCAACAGCAGCTTGAGTCCCAGCCGGAGCTGAGCTGCCGCTGAGCTGCCAACAGGTGGCAGGAGGGCTCCGCTAAAAATAAATAAATAAATAAAATAAAAATAAATAAATAAAAATTAGGGAGGGACTTATGATTCTAAGTTTTAGGACTGAGAAAAAAAATACCACTGGGAGTGTCTTGTTGCCATGGTTCTAGCTTAAAATGTGAAAGATGTTCTATTAGTAGTTGGCATTATATAAAACTATTGAGAACATGTTATTACTATGATTTCAGCACACTGATGATAAATTAAAAATTGGTAAGTAAAGTGGGTGGGGGAGGGCAAGCCATATCTCGAAGTAGATATGAAGACTGAAGGAGAATGAATTTCTAGTGGTTGTGGTTTTCATGCCAACTAGATTATTTCTATACCATTGAGATCTACTGATACAAGCTTCTCACCAATGATGTAAGGGAGAAGAGAAATAAAGTGGTTGAGACAGGAAACAGGTCAAGCAATTTCCTTCAAGAGGTAGAATACTGCATGTTTGAAGGCAGAGGGTTAAGAGGTCAGTGAAAAGGAAAATAATGAAGATATGGAAGAAAGAGAAAAGCTTAACAATAAAGTACTCACAATTAGTATAAGATTCAATAACAAAAGCACTTAACATTTATTGGAAACTTTTATCATTTAAACATTTTGTTAGATTTCTTTCTTACACATAGTTGCAGCTAATAGTTACACTGTAATTCACATCTTATTTTTTACTGGTGTCAATATAAATTGTAAATTAAGAAGAAATGTCATTTATCCAGCTTTTGGACTTAAAATTTACCTGAAATTCATATCACACTGTAATTCACATCTTATTTTTTTACTGGTGTCAATATAAATTGTAAATTACGAAGAAATGTCATTTATCCAGTTTTTGGGCTTAAAATTTACCTGAAATTCATGTACCATTTCATAGTTTACAAAAGCTTTCACATAATTCTCATAACAACGTAAATCTGCAGGGTCAATTTTGTAATTCTCATTTTTAGATAGAGAAATTGAGAGGCGTGAAAGTTAAATTACTTGTAAAGTAGGTTTTCTGTTTGTTTTTCTTAAGCACAGAGTTGATTATGAAGAGTCATTCTTCCTAGAGAATTCTTAGGTTTTTGGTAAATAAAGCGTTGGACTTCCTGACTAGCGCTAGTCTTCAATAAAGTGTTTTGCATGCATTCGGACGCCCTTTCTATTTCCCCAAAAACCCAGTGAATGACCTGATGGTGCTCCACTCTTGATCTGGCCTTCCACAGGCAACACATCTATGCAGCTTTATCATTTTACCCCTTCATCCCCCAAATTTAATAAACTATTTCCCATTACTTTCACAGCACTGTTTACTTATCTAATTCATTACTTTGCACTGAGATATTAGAACTAATAAGAGCTTAACAAATTACGCCCCCTCCCAGATTTGCATTTTAACCCAGGGCCTTTAAATTGTTTAATAATATGGGCATTTCTGACCCTCTGAACTAAGCCACAGAAGTTTGGTCTTTCCTGGCATCCCATCACACCAACACAGCAAATGCATTCTGTTAAGGCCTATGAAGCCTTTTTGTAGGGATAACCCTAATCTCTGTTACATGTTGATCAGTTTTAAACAAAACAATAAGGGGGAAAGTATTCATAATGAGACTAGTCAAAATTATAATTCTTTTACACAGTTTAATTTTGTGACTAATGATAATGTTAAAACTAGATTTTGTCTAATTCAATAAAATGTTATGAGCATAAGCAAATAAGTTATATGTTCAAGTCATCTGTTAATATTATCATTTATTTTCAAGAAGAGATAATTTCATCTTTTTAATGGTTAATTTATGCAAATTCCCTTCTGAGATCATTCCTGAGGCATTTTAGGGTTTTCATGCAAATAGACAAAAGAAAGAAAACTTTTATACTCGCTAAAAAGACCTTAATATGTCACTTTTTTTCCCTACTGATTGGCTCATCATTATTTTTCTAAAGATCAAGAGCCATATATTTAGTTTAAAAAAATAAGAAATCTGTATCAAGCATCTGTTCTGCAAATACTAGTTTCAGGACAAAAGATAAAATGAAATAGGCAGGGGCTATCTACTATACATACAATCTCCTTGCCCCTTAAGAGTCTCCTGTGGAAATGTGGTTTTCCAAGACTTCATTAATCTCTGGTTAGCTGAAGAAAGGGAGGCTTACAGACACTACTTACAGATGGTTGAGCCAATGACTGTTACCTAGAGGGCTTTTGACTTGAAAGGAAGGAATCTTAAGATGGCAGGGAAAAAAAAGCATGGTGATCATCCTAGCTCTTGCAAATGAAGAACTGTACGGATATATTGCACGCATAGATCCTGAATCTACATATGTGGTTTTCTTTATACCAGGGGTGTCAAAAAAATGTATACACATGACTTGTATTTATCTTTTGTTATCAGTATATATTGAGTATTACAATTTTAATACAGTTTTTTCCTTTCTTAAAATGTGTATACATTTTGGGGGGGGGCACCCTCTGTATGATACAGTACCTTACTGCATTGATTGCTGCTTTCTATTCAGCTTTCTAGTTTTTTACAACCCAGGAGCAACACTGCAGGATTTTAATTTCCAAATGGTTTGGGAAGATGTAAGCTATTATACAAACAGCTATGGTTAACCACCTATACTTTACTCATTGTACTTCAAAGAAGTGGGTTTAAAAACATGTATTGAGTATAAAATAAAACTTTGGTACCTCAATAATCTTACTTCATAAAAAATTACTGGTATCTTTTTGACATGGTTAACTAAAGTTTTAAAAGTTAAAATTTCCACCCCTAACACTTTTCCTTTCCTTTCTCTTTGTTTTTCCAGGTGTTACCCCACCCCCTATGAGAAAATGAGACAAAATTTTATTCCACATGTTTCTCAGAGTACTAAAATTAATTTTAACCTTTATAGTATTTATCTTCCATTAACTATTACTTTAGTACAGAAGTAAAACTCGATTTTAAGGGATTATAAATATGAACAAAACTCAGTTATTGACCACAAGGAGCTTTATAGGGTGGTAATAATCCTAAGAGAAATAATAATGATAAATTTTTTCTTTACACTTTATGAAGGGTTTACACATGCAAAACTTCACCTGATCTTTAAAACATTCTTGTAAGGAATACAGGACAGATACTGTTTTCCTAATTTTACAGAGGAGATAGAGATGAAATTTGCAACATATCTATCTAAAATTAACTACATAAATTGTTATACATTGTGATTATAACTAGATATATATGTTATATAGTTATATGTGTATGTGTGGGTATCCACACATATGAGTATACATATATGTACAAACACACACTTCATAGCTTATCCTTGAAAAGGCATCTTAGGTTAAGAAATATCCCACTAATCTGCCATAGAGCTTAAAATTTCATTTTAGAAATTCCATACTCTGGTGTCCACAGGAAGTTCCATTAGAATACAATCTTAGCGGGCCAGCTGAGTGGCTCAGTTGTTTAAGAGCACGAGCTCTGAGCAACAGGGTTGCTGGTTCGATTCCCACATGGGCCAGTGAACTGCGCCTGAGCTGAGCTGCAGCAGGTAGCAGGATGGCTCAGCTGGTGAGAGCACATGCTCCTAACAACAAGGTTGCCGGTTGGACTCTCGCATGGGATGGTGGGCTATGCCCACCCGCAACAAACATTGAACATGGCATGTTGAGCTGAGAGGCCGTGAGCTGCAGATGGGTAGCTGGATGGCGACTGGACTTGGGAGCTGAGCTAGCTGTGCCCTCCACAACTAAGATTGAAGGACCACAACTTGGCTGTTCCCCTTCCCCAATTCCCCAATAAAATCTTAAAAAAAAAAAAAGAACACAATCTTAGCAAGGAAAGTGGATCAATTTACTATATGATAATTGGGCTCCTTTGAAAATGGAAGTTTGGGATAACAGTCCTAGAACAAAATGGGAAAAGTTTTGATGGGAGGAAAGAGAGAAAGGTGTTGACAGACTGAAGTAAAGCCCTGTGCTAAAGAACTGAGTAGGGTGGAGGTGGAGACAGTGTTAAAAGGAGAGACAAATTGACTAGCTTTGCAATTTTGCTTCTGTTAATGCCAAAACCTTGGGCTGTTTCAGTTTCCAGGAAGCCTACATTGGAAATTCATATCCAAAGTGTAAATTTCTCTCACAGACCTCCAAACACCTAATGGTCTTAAAATTAAATCAGCTTTGGTACCATCTACTTCTCCACTTGCATTTACCTCCCCTACGTGTCACCACCCTCATTTTTTCTTAGAATTAAAAAAAAAAGGCTAATTGTAGTCATTTCTTTCTGCTCACTTTCCTCTCTAGTTACTCACTAAAGCTTTATCTTGCCATCTGCTGTTCTATAATATTTTCAATACTACTCTCTCAACTACTTTCTTACATATTTGCCACAAACTTGTTCTTTGGGTCACTCATTAAAATAAAAACATTCAACTATACTGTGTTGCTATGCATTAATCAAACTTCAGGTCTGAGCTCTTTAGTATTTTACCTGCTTCCTCTATTCAATCCTTCATCTCCTCCAAACATATAAATGAAGGCTATGGACATTTCAGTGTATAGCATTGTGTTGGGCACATAGGTGCTTAAAAAAATACTTGTTAAATGAATCTTTAATAACTTCAAAATTATTAGATAGGAACATTCCGTCTATTCTTGGAAGTACTTTCCTCAAAGTTAACAAGCTCATAAATTCATCATTTGTCTACAATTAGGATTCCTAAGATTCTTCTCAGATTCATGAAAGACTGAAATAGAAAATTGTAAAAATCAAAGCAAAGCATAGAAAGCAGCTCTAAGGTTTACACAATTTGCAGTGTTTTGTCTTCAATTCATTTACACACTCTTCTCAGGATACAAGAAGCAATACCAGTTTGTGTTGTTCTCACTTCAAAAGTTGAATGTGGCCTCGGAACTGAGGTATCAGAGTCATTGAAATTTTACCTTGTTTAGGAAACTGCTTACCTTAGAGAAAGGGCAAATTGCTAGTTCCTCCTAATATGGGGACTGTGGAAACAGGGGAAATGCCTACACATCATTTTTACAAACCTATATTATGCTAGGGAACTTCTAATTTTGTAATTTCATTAAGCATTTTCAGAGTATATTTGGCCAGCACTGCACTAAAGAGCTGTGAAGAGGTATGCAAATAGAGAAAGTGCACAGTCCTTCCTTGCCCCCAAAGAGGTTACAAGGCAAAGAGAGAGAACCAGGCATGGAACTCAGAACAAAAGCTGTGACTGCACAATAATGTACCAGTGGGGTGGGGGATGGGGCTCTGGAAGTCCAGTTGTTACTAGGAAAGCAGTTTCCAGGAGGTGAGAGCTTAAGCCAGCTCTGAAAGAAGTTGATTGTAATGATTTGCAGGAGTGAAAGTTGGAGAGCCTTCTACTTTGGACATAAACATCTGCCCTGGTTTAAAGGTGGAAAGTGGCTGAAGTGTGGAAGACCATAAGGAGGCTGGCTTCCTAGCTGTCAAAAGCCTAATTTGGGGAAAGACTGATTTTGAGGATGTAATAGGTAAGTTTGGAGAAGACAGATGATGAAGGTAGGAAGGGAAGAAGACTTTTTTTTTGTTACAGTAAAAAGTTTAGATTTGATGAAGTGGGTAAAAAACAGGAAAATTACATGATAAGAATGATTTTATGACAATGTAAAAATTAGATTGCAGTAGAGAGCTTAGGAAACCAGCTTAGACATGCCATAATTTAGGCCTAGGTTGTTAAAACCTGGAATAAAATGGTAGCTGAAGAAATTTTCAAAGTTGAATAAATAGTAACAATAAATATAAACAAAAGGTTATACTATAATCTTTGTCATTACAACTCTTTAATAACACAATTAACAATAATCTCCAGAAAACTTCTTAGCTACATCTCCCCTCTTCCACCCAGCACCTTTCCCTGGCTACATCTTTGAATTCAAGACATTTTATTGAGGACAACCTATTTATTACCCTCCACCTATTGCTTACTCAGCTTTGTTTTCTTCCCATTTCACCTCCTCCTCTTCATTTATTCAAATCATTTTAGTCCTTAAAAGATCCAGCCTAAGTGCCATCTTTTCCATGAAGCCATTTATGATCTCAGAGAATTCCCTTTTCTCTGAACTTCTTTCTGCCTGCTAGTCACTTTGACTACATGCAACTTATTTTCTGACTAGAATTTCTGACTATCGATGTTCTTCATTCTGTTTAACTCTTTAATTTTTAAATTTTATGATCACTGTAGAAAGCTTAGAAAATAAAAATCATTTGTAATCTTGCCATGTTAAAACGTTGATGTATTCCTTCAAGTGTTGTTCAAAGTGAATAATTTATACATACACATTTTAAACTACAGTACATATAGTTTTGCATCCTACTTTTATTAGTTTGTAATTTTATAGTTATTTTAGAGGCTCCTCAAGCCCAAATAGTTCTACTCAGAATCTTGTTAAGACCCCTGCTACTGCTAGTTCTCTTTAACTCAGCTGCTCTTCCCTGTATCCCCTGATTACTCCTGGCTTCTGCTCCGTTGTGGCTCCTGTGTCCACCGCTTGCCTCCTCAATGTACCCTAAACCATTATTCAATATACCTCAACCCTCTTTCCCCATGCACAGTGTTTGGGTAGAGCTTTAACAAGCTTCCTACACATTGATTGCCTTTGGGTCTGGTGTCCATCCCAATCCAATAAACGTTTGCAAAGGGGGTGAAGGGGTCATGTAGTACCCTAAGATAATTTATGAAGAAGGAACCTCTCAGAGGAGTGGGAATGGCAGACACAGTTGGCTTGACCTGTATTCCTTCACTTAATACTTTTGAAAATAAGATTTTTTTCATGACAATGTAACAGTCTGCCCAATGCATGTACCAGATGTACTTACCCGTTCCCATAGTGCTGAACAGTTAGGCTGTGGTTTTCATAATTCAGTGACATGAACAGCCTTGTAAATTGCCTGAGTGTCAGGTAAACGCTCCTTGCATTTCTAAAACAAAATTACTAGATCAGAGGTGGTAGAGTCTTGATAACGATTTGCCCAGTGACCTTCCAGAAGGGTTTTATGACATTAAAATA
This sequence comes from Hipposideros armiger, assembly GCF_001890085.2. NCBI lineage: Eukaryota > Metazoa > Chordata > Mammalia > Chiroptera > Hipposideridae > Hipposideros > Hipposideros armiger. The sequence goes on from NW_017731413.1 coordinate 4,482,892, forward strand.
AGAGCAGGGATTTTAACATTTGTTACATTTTGCTTCCTAGAAACTACAGAAAAAAACTATATTGTATGCCAGAAATACTTAATTGGAAGAAATACTTCCTCTTAAGAGATGCTCGCATGTAATGAGTTTAGTGTGTTTTAGAAATTAAGGTGGTGAAAAAGCTTACAAGATAGCAGTTTATGTTTTGAGTGGGAGGAACGCACTGGGGACAGAACTGAATTGGAAAGAATTATGTACTTAAGTATATTGAAAAAAGAATGAAGAGTATTGAACTATAGAAATTCACTCCTTGTCTTTAATCTTATGTGCATAACTACATTTTACGCAGTTGAGCCTTCATGTACATATTTGTTGTGCTTTCAAATATAATTTTGAAACAAACTGCCACTTGGTTATGTACATAAGAATTCCTGAGGCTAATATGCCAGGTGTTCGTCATTTCCCTTTGGTTAGATTTTTTTTTCCCTTCAACTTTTTGTGTTTGGATAATATTCTATGAATAACTTTGTGTGCTCACGTTTTTTTTCCCCCTTCAGGTCATAACACTGATATTTCCTAAAGTGGGGCTGTTAATTTAAAAATATAAACAATTTAATAGCTTGCCTTATATTTGCAAGATACTGTACTCCGTTGACATGATAACTTTGCACGTTTGCTGCTTCTTCAAGCTCCCCTTAGGAAAATAAAGTCTCTTCATCTTCAATAATCTACACAGAGTAGCGCAGGTACAACTGGCTCAGAGCTCAGCGCAAAGTAAAGCTCAATAAATATGCATGCATTAGTCTATCAGTAGGTTTGACTTTCCTCTTCTCTAGATTCTTCTCCCTCAGTCTCTTCTCTTCGTTTCTTTTCGGAAACTACTTCGTCGTCTTAAATTGGCAATTTCCGGTAAGTCATTTTGGGCAGAGGTGCCTTTTCGCGTCCTTTACATCTTCTTTCTCAGGAGGTTTCCCATTCTGGAGCCTTATCCATCCTGCTGCTGTCTGAGGAAGCCAAGCTCACAGCAGCCAACGCCACTTGCGTTCACACCCAAGGTGTCTCCTTAGGAAGGAAACGTTTTTTTTTCTTGGGGGAAAAAAAAAAGAAAACGTCGACGCCAGTTCTTTGGGGCAGACTTTGAAGATAATGGAATCGGCCCGAGTTTCTGCCCCACGATTCGACGCTGACTGAGTTACTCCGAAGACGGCTGTGGCACATTCTGTATCTTACCAGCTCGCAGGCCCCGGCGGTCACGACAGGTGCGAAGCCCGCCCGAGGAGGAAGCTTCTGCAGCCTCGGCAGAGCCACGGGCGCCCGGGAAGGTCCGCGCCTGACGCCAGGTCGAAGCCCGGGCGCCGGGTCCCCTCAGCCGGCCCGCGGTCGCCGCGCACACGGCCCCCCTCTCCGACCCCAACACCCACGCTCCGAGGGCGAGGGGGCGGGGCCGGCCCGCCGCGTCACCTCTGACGTAGCCGCCCGACCGGGCCGCCGCCGCTACCGAACCGGGGGGTGGTGTGGCTGTGGGTGTCCCGGGGGCGAGCGCTAAGATGGCCGCTGCGGCTCGGGCCGGTGAGTGTGCGTGAGGGGGCGCGCGCGGCCGCGGCTGTTGGCGGAGCGAGGCTCCCTGCGGGCGCGGAGGTCCGACGGGATCCCTCAGGGCGGGGAAGCACCTGGCGCCGTTTTCCCGCCGCGCAGCTTGCAGTGGGGGGGAGTCTGAGGGAGGGAGAGGGGGCTGCGGACCCCTCAAGGCGAGCGAGCCGAGGGGCGCGCGGAGAAGGCGGCGGGTCCCGCGAATTTAGAATTGGCGCCCGTAGGAAGTTTGGGTGGGTCCTACGATGTGTCCTGGCCGGTGTTGTGGCGGCCGGCCCCCTCATGAGCGCCTGGGGATGCTGCGAGGAGGACCTCGTAGCTACCCCGCGCTGGGCTGGAGGGGTACGAGTTGGGAGGAGAAGGGGCGAAAGTGGGGGACTGGAGGGGATGCGGAGGGGGAATTGTGCCCTGACACGGGCTCCGCACTGTTGAGGAGACGAGATCGCGAATCTGATAGTGGCTGGGGCGCTTGCGGAGCTGGCACTGTCGAAATAAAACCACATCCTACCCCGGGTTGAGTGCCGCCAAACGATGCTCGAAGCCCGCGGTGATGCTTTGCAAGGGCGGTTCTAGTCCTCGGCTTTAGAGGGAATGCCTTGCCTTCCCTCTATCGTTCGGGTCCCCGCGCTGCCTGCACCTGCTGCCACTTAGAGGCACTTAGGACTTTTGAAGACCAGCTTCCTAAACCATTCCGGCTGGCTGGCCTTCGGGGAAGGAATGCTAATGGACTAAAGTCATTGGGCGGGGGGTGGGGTGGAGAAAAACGCTTAAGAAACGTGTCAGCGTGAGAAGAAAAAAGCGATCGCTCAAGTTGAAGAGATGGTAGGACCCGCCTCCATCCCGAGCCCTAAAATAGAAAGTGAAACATGGTAATTGTTTTAACTGCAAATTGGAGGTGTTGTAAAATCTGCTAACTGGATAATTTGCAGTTTTAGTTCCGAAAGTAAACATACAATTTAGCAAGTCTTGGTGAAGTCCCTTTATCCTCAAGCCTCCCCTACTCCCCACTTTTAAGTTTTGTCATATCATGCAAATGACAGGGTTGTAAAATAAGCATGGAAATACGACTTTCGGGGTCTGCGCTTGAATTCTTTATTACCTGTTAAATAGCTGCCTGTAGGGCAGAAGTATTGGGGTGGTAACATTGGGCCTAGAATTCCATTTTGTTAAATCCAGCGTTTTGTGTAAACAAGGAAAAAGAATTGGCTGTTTGTTGTGATCAAATTCGGAAAGCCAAACATGAGTTATGCACATGGTTATAGAATGTCTGATAGTATCAGTGAGACTCAGCATTCGGTTGTCCTGAAAAAGATGGATACTTTGTATTTTGGAACTCTGATCTTTTTATTTTTAGTTTAGCACCTCAGGATTTGAAAGAGATTTTAAAACATTTTGGCTCATGTAGCTTCTCTCCCCCCACCACTTCGATTTCTGTAGCTTTTTCTGTGCATTAATGTTGCATTGGATGGCACATTTTTCAATCCAGTATTTATCATTGTAGACTTCCATATTGCAATTTAGAAATGTTCTGATATTGATCAAATAGTTCAGTGCATACGTCTTAGAAAGTTAAAATGTTTTGGCTGTTTTGATGGTGCATCAGTCTTTTTTTGTCATCCAAAATAATAATTTTCCCAGATTTTTTAACTTAAAAAATGTAAGTGACAGACGAACCCGTGTTTAGTGTAATATACAGAGACACACTTTTTGAAATATTTAAAATGGAAAATTTTGAAGATTTGGGTTAAATATTTGAAATATGTTGTTCCTACCTAATTGTCTTTATCAACCTTTTCACAGATTTTTCTTCTTGTACTACAGAGAGAAAGGAATAAGGTTTTATATATACCCTCTACCAAACTTTCCTCTACACATTTGAATCTTAAGATTCAAGAGGATTTTCTGTTCATTAGGTTGTTTGAAGGCAAAGTCTGTTTGTAATGTATTTGTATCCCTAGGACCTGACTAGCTGCTTAACATGGAGGAAAAAACCCTTGTCAATGTTTGTTGAATTGGGTGTTTGAATGTTACAGAAAGGGGTACAGAGAAAGACAACATTTTGGCTTCTTGATAGCAGAAAATGTGCTTAGAAGTTTTTCTCCTTCCGACAGTGTTAGGCAGAATGTATGTGGTTTCCAGATTCTAATGGAGTTGTCTGGTTGAGGGAGATTATAGAGGGGCTGGGGCCACTGGTTTAGGAGTATAATTCAGGATGGGAAATGTGTGCCCAATCATTCTCTAGATTCAAAAATGGGGAACAGTTTTGCCAGTAGTCCCAGCCTAAACAGGTGACAAGTAACTGAAATACAGGATAATTCTACAAATACTGGCTTTCTGGCAAAGATTAAGATTATTGTAAAAAATACAATTGATTTTTCACAGCACTTTCAGACACCATAAAAACTTTATTATGAAGAATGCATTTTTAATGGAGTTTTACATGCTGTAGGAAAAAGCTAATTTATTTACAGTCCAAGAATATACTTGTAGGCCAAATCATGGATGTGCTATTGTAGAATGATAGAGGACATAAGCATTTTACACAAATGAAATCTTTGAACTCAATTTACCACACCCATAATAGGATGTTGGATCTCTTTGTAAATGTTTGTCCCATTGTTATGAAGTTAGCTGCGGTAGGTTGATGTATAAGTATGATGGTATGACACTAATAATAAATATTTGGTAACAAAATTGCCCATGAATGAAATGTAAGTAGTGATGGGTAAGGAAATCAAATAATCTGGTGGCAGAACTTGCTTTCTAGGGGCTTTTTCTTAGAACCTCATCAACTAAATTTAATCTCTGTGCTTCAGGAGAGGCATGTTAGAGACATGAAGAAGGCCTAAGGAAAAAGGGTATCCTTTTTTGTTTAATGAGGAGTTTCAAGGGAGATCAGGGTAATTATAGATTCTAGATCTCTGGAGGAAGAAAGAATAACTAGGGCCTTTCTAGGGATAAAGGAAAGGAAATACATCATGATTGACAAGGAAAGGTACCAAAGCACATAATAGGCATAATAGCATACCTAAGGGGGAGCAAGGAGAGTTTGAGAGCCTATTGTGTTCATTCGTTCAATAATTTGTTCATTCAAAAATATTGAACCCCAGGCTGGCCCAGTGGCTCAGTTGATTAAGAGCTCACTCAAGAGTGTGAGCTCTGAGCAACAGGGTTGCCAGTTCGATTCCCAGTCCGAGCTGAGCTGCTGCTGAGCTGCCAACAGATGGCAGGAGGGCTCAGCTATAAAAATAAATAAATAAATAAATAAAAATTGAACCCCATTCTCTTGTACCAGGCACTATGCTTGACCCTTGGCATTTTACAAACATCTCTTAAGAGGACAAGGTACTATGATGGTTTCATGAAATAAATGGAAAATTGAAAACTGCTCATAAAGTGTAGGTAGGGTTTGCCTTAATTACAAGGGATAAAGTAATTTTCATTCTTATTCAAATGCATGTAAAGATTGTGGTGGTTAGTAATTCCTAAGGCCTGCTTCCTACTGCAATTGCCTTTTCCTTTTATTATGGAAAATAACAAATCTTCCTAATTTTAATAGATTTTAGAAGATCTGTTTAGATTATTTGGTACTGTTAAAAGAAAAATGCTTTCTTACAAAAATTATCTTTGTTAAACTAAAGAGTCTTTAATGTCTATCCTCTGGGAGGTCTCAGGAGAATTTTCTTTAATGAGATAAAGATGGTTACTGTGACAATGTTATTTAAATAGTTATTCTACTTTATGCCCAGTGGTATGAATTTTTTTCTTTAATTGAAGAAGCATATGCATTTATATAAAATGTGCATGCCCTTTTTTTATGAGCCAATAGTTCATATCTCAATTATGAAAAGTTTTGAAAAATTGAACTTATTTACAATGTGGTCATTTGTATATAAAAACATTTCTACAAAAGATGTGTGGAAAGTTCTTGGTCATAGATGAGAGTAGAAAAGCATATATGGTGCCACAATTTGAAGGTTCTTATATGCCATGTTAAGGAATTTTTATTTATCTTGTGGTCTTTCAAGACTTTAAACAACCCTTTAATTATAAAGCCGTGCCTGTAAGACACAACTAAGACACACTAGGAATTAAGTGTAAATGTTATATGATTATTATTTGACTAAGTATGAGCTATGAGAGGGGAAAGCTTCTTAATAGAACATGATGATGTTATTATAGTGCCTACTCAGATTTTAAACTATAGATTAATTCTTTTCAAGAATGTATATTAGCCGTTTCCCTCATTCTGTGTCACTTTTTTATGTAGTAATTTAGTTTGGCTATTTTTATGTGTTTATTTTTCATGGTACCTTTCTGACTTTCATAAGAACATCTTTTTAAAGCAAAGAATCTGAAAATTGTACTACTGATTGCACTGATTAGAAGATCTGTATTACTTTTGTATGACTGATCTTTGGTACCTGACCTTTTATGAATTTCCAAGGCTTATAACTATATCGTACTTTTCCATGCTTTCTTTCTAAGTGTCTTCTTTTTTGAAAAAATTATATTTTATTAGCTTCAGGTGTACAAAACAATGTAATAATTACACTTACACCCCTCATAAAGTTATAACCCCCCCAATCTACTACCCCTCTGACATCGTATATAGCTGTTACACTACCATTGCCTATATTCCCTATGCTGTACTTTACATCCTGTGAATATCTCTCTCTCTCTCTCTCTCTCTCTCTCTCTCTCTATATATATATATATATATATATATATGTAATTATAGTTGACCTTCAATATTATTCTACTTCAGCTTCAGGTGTATAGCGTAGTGGTCAGGCATCTACACAGTCTATGAAATGATAAATGCAGTACCCATCTGGCACCTTTACGTAATCTTTACAACATCATTGACTATATTCCCCATACTGTATTCCATATCCCCGTGACTATTTTGTGATGACCAGTTTGTACTTTCTAATCCCTTCACCTTCTTCCCCATCCCCACCCCCTAAGTGTCTTCTTAAGAAACTGAGATAGAAATGGAGTGGTCAGCTGAAAATATCATTATGTTGACGATAACTAAAATTTATAGTGGAATGTTAAATTTTCAAGTTAAAAATTAGTTATCCTTCTATTTTTTCAGAGATTCTTGTAGCTCTGAGTAATATTTATATTTGGAGCATGAATATTTATTTAAAGAGTCACTACATATATAAAAATTACAAAATAACCTAAACCTAATTAGGGCTGAGAAAGTATGTCTCAGTTTGCTTTTCTAGAAAATCTATTTGGTGTGTCTGAAAGCATGTAGCATGGGACAAGACACATGGTAGGCTTAGGTTAAGGATAGAGAAAGTAGGATAATGACATCACAAAATATCAGAAAACTGCCTTAACTGACAGTGGGGGAAAAATGGCCACTTGGTTGAAAATGAAGGGCAGTTTTGGCCACTAATGATCAATGACTTCCTATTCTTTTTCACTGATTTAAATGTCATATAGAGAACTAAAGTGAGACCTGCAATTAATACTAATTGATAACTTGTGGCAAGAATTTGATAGCCCAAACAATATGAAACCTACAGGACCTTCATAAAGCCCCTCCTTCCCCCCCCCGTTTTATTAAGGTGATTAAAAGATATTGAAGTAATAATTCCCTGACCATAGGGCACCTACCCAACAGATAAGTAGCAGAGTAAGGATGTAGATATACAAGGATTCACATGGTACCACCTAAGTCTTTTAGGAAGTTAGAAGAATGAGATTTTTTTTTTAACTAGAAATACTTTATGAAGGAGTTGGGCCTTCTAGGATGAATAAATTTTTTAAAGGTCGAGGTGGGGGAATGATGAAGATGAGTTCAGGAAATTATTAGCTAGGGATGACTCTGGCTGGAGTGCACATGACAAGTAAGAGAAGGCAAAGAAGATAAGTTGGAATCTGGAGAATTTTGAAAGCAAGACTGACAAAATGTATACAGTTTTTTATTGAAGTATTTGTCAAACTACCATTATGAAATAAGTTTAATGAGTCATGATCAGCATTTTAAAAAAATTAAATAGAATAGGAAAATCAGAATTCATTTTTCTTATAAGGATCATTTGTAAAACTTTTGTTTTAGGTATGTGTGTGTGTTGTGTATATACACACATTTACTGAAACCCGATGTAAAATTTCTTAGTTTGAATTTTAGTCAAAGTTAGAAATCTACTGCTTTATTAGACTATAGAGAACAGGGTTTTAAGTACAGGAGTTAAATAGTCAAAATCTTTTTTGGCAGGATAGTAATGTGGAGGAGAGTGAGAGTTCAGATGATAGGAGACCAGTTTAGATGTTACTGCTGTGCTTCAGGAACGAAAGTTCATAAAGATTATAAAGTCCATAATGACAATGATAGTTCTGGAAATGGAAAGGAATAAAGACTTGGAGAATGATAACCCTATATATTTAGGTGACAACCTGAACGTTGGAGTGGAAAAGATGGGAGGGAGGAGTAAAACAAAAAACAAAAAAAACTTTGAAGATTTCTAGCCTGGGTACTTGAATGATAATACAGTATCTTTAATAAGAGAATATTGGAAAATACTCTAATTCTGTGAAGGCGATATGTATAGGATGCTGAGTTTGAAGTGGTCTGAGACATTCAGAAAGGTTAGGGCTAAGGATACAGATTTAGTAGTCAGCTACCTAGATCTGATTATTGAACTGCCACTGGTGGAATGAGTTTATTATGACAAGAGGTTTGAAAAGTCATTAAAATAGATCAGAAAGATATTGTACATGCTTAAGGCCCAGATTGTATGTTGCAATGAGTGAAAGAAAATTAATTTCAGAAAATCCTCACTGGGTGCTAAATAAAAGCAATTTTGTGCTTAAAAATATGAGAAAGTGATAGTATAATTTATATGTATAGTTTTATTCAAAACATCTTGACTATTTTTATGTTGATATGATGTATTAGTACAGGTAATATTTTATCAGAATCTATGTGGGGGATACAAAAATGTTTTGTTATCTCTCTAAAATGAATATACTGCCAAAAATCACATATCCAGTCTGCTGGAGCCAGAGTTAATCCATACATAGTTTCTCAGCAGTGGATTAGCAAATGAAAAGAAATGCTCTGAACCTGATAGAGGAAAATAGGAAGTGTCAAGAAAATACTCCTATCCCCTTTTTTTTTCCTCCAAGCTTTTAGATGTTTGTGAGGATGAGGCCCCTTCGGGGATACCCTAGTAACTGTCTCTGAGCTTTGGCTCCAAGCAGCAGAGCAAACTGGAGATTTCTGGTGCCAGCATCCTGCCTCTCTAGCTCCTGCTTTCCCCGCTGCCCTTCCCTTGCTCATCCATATCTTACTGGTTTCTTTTATAAGTTGACAGGGTAAGCGGACCCCCTACTCTAGAATATTAATCGATCTGTCATTCCACCATTCTGGCTTTACTTCTTTGGATTTTTAAAAAGATTTTTATTTTTGAGAGATCCCCTTTTAAAATGCAAATATCCCTGGGAGAGGTCAGACCTTAGTTCTCAGCTAACATCTTAATTATCAGTTAGCACCTTACTTGGGCTTAGTACATACACATGTAGCTAAGAAGGAACCCCTGACTAAAAGTGATAAAACTAAGGAATTAACATTATTATTATTACTATTGCTATCATTATTATTATTGGTGGCTAACATGTACTGAGGACCATATTATTTAGTGCCAGGAATTGTTCTAAGTGATTTGCAAATATAAATTTCTCTAATTCCATCAGCAACCCTACTGGTGGTGTTCCACAGATAAGAAAACTGGGGTATGTGGAACATAAATAATTTGTCTAGGTCACATAGTAAGTATAGCCAAGTGTTAAACTCAGGCATTTGGATTACAGAGTGTGCTTTCTAACCATTTGCTGGGATACCATTCCCCTGTCAGAGAGATGGCATCTGATCAACTTTCACTCTTGTCACAATTTTGCATCAAATGGAATCATGCTATTCAATTATAGGCCACTTCCTGTTGAAGGTCAGAGACTTTGCCATCATCAAAATAGTTATTTTTAATAACAAATGCAATGAAATAGACAAAGTCCTTGTAACTGAGAGAATTTATTTGCAGAATATGGAGGAGAAGGGAGTAAAGAGGCTCGTGTGTAATTTAGCCTATACATAACATTATCTTTCCTACTTAAAACTTACTATACAAGTAAGACGTTCATTAAAATATAGATTAATAAAAAAATAAAATAATTTGCAGCCCACGACCCAGAGATAACCCCAGGAGATAAATAGATAGATAGATAGATAGATAGACAGATATAAGTTCCAGGTTTTTTTTATTTTGAGCCATCTTTTCTGAGTATTGTACAGGTGTCAACTCAACCTCTTTAAAACTTTAGAATGAAATAATTTTCCTTGAGTGTAAAGAAACAGCATTACCCTCTCCCTCTCTTCAGGTAGTTTAGTAATTATTGTCTGTGATTTGCCAGAAACAATTGTTAAACTAAACTATCTCTGTTCTTTATATGATCCTTTTAAAGTAAAAGTAGATAGAAGAGAGTGCTAGATTCTTCTCTTAATCTCCATATTGAATCAGTTCTTTCAACCGATGTTTGTTTAGCACTGGCCTTCCTCAGCTAACATCTTTGCTTCAACACTTTTACAACTTTAATTTCCTTATAATATCTGGAGTAGTAGAGTCTCATTTAATCCCTCCATCCCTCCTCTAGATCTGCAGTTCAGATCCCTCTGCAGCCTACATATCTGATCATGTCATCCTCCTCTACAGAATTCTTAGTGGTTTTTTATTGCCCATAGGCCCTAGAAGCAGGTTTGGGGATGATTGGGGCAGGGAATTTTCCAGGTACCAGTGACAGGGGAGTTGGGGATACGTGCAGTTTCCAGGTGGTCACATATCCTTGACTCTGCTGACTCTACATAATAGGATAGAGCCAGAGCGGAGGCCACCTAAAGTGTCAGGTCTCGGCCCTGGTTGTCTGAGTCTAAAGGCAGAGTGTGCTGCTGCTGTGTGGAGAGTCAACATTTAGTAGTTGCAAGGATCTAAGCTGGGAGACCATTTAGGAGCTTTATTGCAGTAACTCAGGTGAGACGCTGTTGTGGCTTGGACCAGGGTTGTGGTAGTAGAGGTAATAAGTAGTCATAGTCTTGATATAGTGGGTTGTTGGAAAAGTCATGACGCATTTTTGCAATGAAAATCAGAAAAATACGTCATGACTTTTCCGACAACCCAATATTTTGAAGGTAGAGCCAACCAACCATTTTTCCCGAAGGATTGGTGTGGGCAGAATGAAAGAGGAATCAAGAATGATTCCAAGATTTTTAGCCTCAGTACCTGGAAAGATTTATGATAATGGAGCATATTAATCACTGATGTCTTAATTTTGCCATTAGCGACTACTGTTGAGTGTTACGAGTTCTAATAAAATACCATATTTGACCTCAGGAAATTTTGAGGAAAGAAAAGTAAACTTAAAATGCGTGCATGAAATGTGTGCACAAGTGAGTTTTGGGACTGGTCTGTCTTAAGTCCATATTTAGGATACCCTATATCTAAAAGTTAAAAATGGGAGCAGGGGTGGGTTCTCTAATTGCTAGGAGATTTTACAAAAAAACAGGTGGAAAGGAACCAAAAATTAGCTTTACCTTTGCAGTTTTCTTAGGTTCTGGGGGTAGCGCTTGGAAGTACCATTGAAATTCATGTTGTCTTTGCTGCCCTAAAAAATTAAAGCATGGATCATGCTACATACAATGTTCTAAGTGTTCTGTAACTAGGTCCCCACCTGTGACCTGAAATTTGTGTTCAATTTATGTTAAATCAATGAAGAGAATATTTTGTGATCCCTACTTTTTGTGTTTGTTTCAGGTGTACAAAACAATACTTATCCTTTTCACCCCTCACAAAGTGACAACCCCCCTCACCCCATCCACTGCCCTCCCACCTCCGATATCATACTTATCTATTACAATTCCATTGACTCCATTCCCACCCTCTACTCCACATCTCCCATGCCTATATGTATATATAATTATAGTTGACTGTGATCCCTACTTTTTAACTAGATTTCAGTCCACTATTTTTAGGTACTTGTAGCAGAAGTGTTCCTGATTTTACCTGTTAAAGGAACAAGTTTCGGGGTCAAACTCACATAGGTTTTTTTTGTTTTGTTTTGTTTTATTATTTTTGCTGTGTATGTGTGTGTGTGTGTGTTTTAGGATAAGCTTATAATTCAGAAAATGCTTAGGTCTGCCAGAATGTAAAAGTTCATTATATGGCTAACCACTTAATATTCTTCCTCTTTCCTCTTTATTTGCTTACACATCCTTGCACATTCCTGTGGGTCTATTCAAACATAAAGCATTCACCCCTTCTATCTTTCTCTCCCCCTAAGGCAAACTGTCAAGTCTATCAAATCAGAGTATGTTGTAGAGCCATGAATTAAAGGTTATTATTGATTTACTAATGGAAAGTCAAATTTAAAATGGTAATTAAGAAAAAAATAAAATGGTAAGTGGGATATTTAATTTATATAAATAAAAGAAAATATTAAGATTTATTCACAATCACTGCCATTTATTGAGCATTTACTATGTGTCAGATCAATATTTTATCTCAATTCTTCTGCTTTTAAACTTGGTATGATTTTTCCTGTTTTACAGATAAAGTTTAGAGAAGTTAAGATATTTACTCAAATTACATATATAATGATATAGTAGAGGTAGAATTCAAACCTAAGTTTTTTTTTTGCTTCAAAATCCATGCTTTTAACTATGATTATGTTTTAGTAACTCTACATAGGGCTCTCAGAATGTAGAAATTAGTGAGATATATTTTGGTCTTACCAGCTCCAATCTTAAACTGCCCTCAGACTATTGGGCAAAAAGGATGTATCTTATTCTAGTTCAGTGAAAAGTGGTCACTACCCATTATTCACCAGTAGATGGTAGCAGAAAATTTAAAACATTTTCGAGGGAACCCCTCAGAAAGTAAAATGAAGTATGTGTTCTTTCAGAGTAAGGTGGGTGAGAGATTACAGAAGCCTAGAGCAAGAGAAATGGGAGAACTGCCTGTGGTATCATGACAGGCAGCCCAGAAATTGAGAGCAGAAGGAGTAAATTTATAAAATTATTCCTAGAAAAATACCTTGTAAAAAAGAAAAATATTGGCCCCTTGTTTTTATTTTATTAAAATTGACATTGTTCTGCTTAGTTTTCAGATACTTCAAGCGTGAACAAAGACTTATTTGGATTATGTGTTTTTTGGCTAGACTAAATAAATGTTGACAATGGATAAATGCAAACACATTGGGCAGTTGCTGCTTGCTCAGGACCATTCCATCCTCAGCCCTCAGAAGTGGCATTGTGTGGACTGCAACACAACCGAGTCGATCTGGGCTTGCCTTAGCTGTTCCCATGTTGCTTGTGGAAGATATATTGAAGAACATGCACTCCGGCACTTTCAAGAAAGCCGTCATCCTGTTGCATTAGAGGTGAATGAGATGTATGTTTTTTGTTACTTTTGTAATGATTATGTTCTTAATGATAATGCGACTGGAGACCTGAAGTTACTACGTAGTACATTAAATGCAATCAAAAGTCAAAATTATCACTGTACCACTCGTAGTGGAAGGATTTTACAGTCTGTGGGTATAAGTGATGATTCTTATTTCTTACATGATGGTGCCCAATTCTTGCTTCAAAATGAAGATCAAATGCATACTGCTCTTTGGCACAGGAGAAGGATCCTAATGGGTAAAGTCTTTCGAATTTGGCTTGAGCAGTCACCCATTGGAAGAAAAAGGCAAAAAGAACAATTTCAGGAAAAAATAGAAAAAAGAGAAGTGAAGAAAAGACGGCAAGAATTAGAGCATCAAGTTAAAGCAGAATTGGAAAGTATGCCTCCAAGAAAGAGTTTACGTTTGCAAGGTCTAGCTCAGTCCACCACAATGGAAATAGTTCCCATTCAAGAACCACTACAAACCCCAACATCACCAGTAAAAGAAGATAATGTAGTATCTACCTCAGAAGATGTAAAATTTAAAAAATCCAGTTACTCCTCAGTTAAACAAAAGTCAATAGTAACTCCTGGTGTAACAGGATTGAGAAATTTGGGAAATACTTGCTATATGAATTCTGTTCTTCAAGTTTTGAGTCATTTACTTATTTTTCGACAATGTTTCTTAAAACTTGATCTGAATCAATGGCTGTCTGTGACAGCCAGAGATAAGACAAGATCACCTTATAAGCATCCACCAGTCACAGATACAGTATACCAAATGAATGAATGTCACAAAAAAGATACTGGCTGTGTTCGCTCTAGACATCCAAGTTTATCATCCAGAGTAAGTGGTGGAGCATCAAAGAGTAAAAGGATGGAACTTATTCAGCTAAGGGAGTCAAGTTCACAATACATTTCTCTCTGTCATGAATTGCATACTTTGTTCCAAGTCATGTGGTCTGGAAAGTGGGCCTTGGTCTCACCATTTGCCATGCTACACTCAGTGTGGAGACTAATTCCTTCTTTTCGTGGTTATGCCCAGCAAGATGCTCAGGAATTTCTTTGTGAACTTTTGGATAAAATACAACATGAACTAGAGACAACTGGTACCACGTTACCAGCTCTGATCCCCACTTCCCAAAGGAAACTTATCAAACAGGTTCTGAATGTTGTGAATAACATTTTTCATGGACAACTTATTAGTCAGGTATGGATTTTTAAAAATACCATTTTTATTGTGTGGAATTCATAAAGTGAAGCCTAAAAAAATGCATATTCTCTGTATATTTAGTGTATTACAGCCAGCACTGTTTTCAGGTCAAATAGATCACTTAAAATATGTATAAAGTCAGCTGACTTATTTATAGTTGTTTCCTTCATGAATCATTGGAAGTAGTTTTATGTCCACAGTATCAAAGCTTTTTTGTGGGGAGAGGAAATTAAGAAACAGAGCTTCTTAGATTAAAAATACTATATTCATTCTCTGAGAGACTGAGAAGAGGAGGGTTTAATCCCATAGGGAATAGATCAGAAGATGCTGATGTACTAGGAATGCATTTGGTGCACACTTGAGTAATTTTAAGGACCAAGGAGTGCTCCCAAAGGGGGTAAGGTCTGAAAGCTTTAACAAATAGGAAGGGAAATTTTAAGGTCAATAAATGTGATTTTTATCTTGAATAATCTTAAATGGATTATAGCTGTAAAAACTTTCCCTTGTTGTTAAAAGGAATCATAAAACCAGAATCTTCTATATAATTAATGACTCTCTATAATGAGTAGACTTGCTAATAGACTATTATTAGTCTAATACTAGACTAATACTAGACTATTATGTCTAATACTAGACATAAGCTTCCCTACTTTTCCATAGCATAGAGCTTTAAAAACAAAAATTTTAGCCAAGGCAATTGGGCTGTCAGGTCATTTTCTTCTCCTGCCATACCTGCCTGTTTCTCAGTTCAACTTTCATGGTAATGATACCACTTTCTGTTTTTATAGCATACTTTTCTGGAATGAAGTTTAAATATTTCAAATGTAATTCCTCTTGGGAATATCTGTAAAGTTTATTTCACTTAATATTTCAGAAATGTAAAGATTCTACATTGTGCCAATTAGCAAATAATAATTGTGCTTCTTGTGTTGCATGCAATTTTATTTTTCCACCATCTTTCTCTGTCATTTCTAACTTTATGCACAAGCTGAAAGTAAATTATTATAAATAAAAGTAATATATATAGAAAACCTATATGATACAATAAACCTATGCAGAAGAAAAAAATTGTCCCCTAACCTCCCAAC
This sequence comes from Hipposideros armiger, assembly GCF_001890085.2. NCBI lineage: Eukaryota > Metazoa > Chordata > Mammalia > Chiroptera > Hipposideridae > Hipposideros > Hipposideros armiger. Next base: position 4,498,215 of record NW_017731413.1, read on the forward strand.
CCACACCACATAAAATTATTAATATTTTAGTACATTTCCTTCTAGTTTTTTTCTTCTGCATATTTACACATATTTTTCCCTAATTGTGTTGTCATGTTGACCTTCTCTCTTCATTTTTTCATTTAATGTAAAGATTTTTCATAGCCATTAAAATTTTTTATTATTCTTTTCACACCATTTCAGTGTCCATTACATGTATATACCACAATTTATTTAACTATTCCCCCATTGTTGACTTGTAACCTGTTTCCAGTTTTTCCATTATTATAATTTCATGATCAATTTCATGATCAATATAATACATTTTTCCTAATGATTTCCTTAAGACAGAGTCCTAGAAGTAGAATTACTTTGTCAAAGGTAGGACTTTTGATACTTAGTTACATATTTCTTTCCATAAAATAACCATTTTTTATTTCAAGTAGTGTGAGAGTGCTTATGTGCTTATTTTTTCCTTTATGGATGAATTTTGAAATTAATAAAAATTGGTTTTGCTGGATTTTTTGCTATCTTCCCTTTAAACATGTAATAAACTCTTAGGAAACCAGTCACCTCAGGAGATCGAGATGGTTAGTTGTTGAAATGTTTTTTTGTTTTTTAAAATTCCAGAAACTTCTCAGAATGACAAACAAACCTTGGCCCTAGTGAGTCCCCAGACTAAATGTCAAGAGTATTCTCTTCTTTGTGTCAATTTTTAAAATCTAAAATTTATATTACAACTGGCTCTTTATTTTGTTGCCCGTTCCAGGAATGTAGCATATATGAAAGAGCTTAGTAATACAGTTGAGTCTTGAACAACACAAATTTGAACTGCACACGTCCACTTATATGGGGATTTTCTTTCAATAAATACTGTAAATGTATTTTCTCTTAATTATGATTTTCTTAGTAACATTTTCTTTTCTTAAGCTTACTTTACGTAAGAATACAGTATATAATACATATAACATACAAAATATGTGTTAATCAACTGTTTATATTATCCGTAATGCTTCTGGTCAACAGTAGGCTATTAATAGTTAAGTTTTTGGATAGTCAAAAGTTACACGCATTGTTCGAGTGTCAATTGTATTTCATATCATGTGGATTATTAAGTCTATAAGTCTATGTTCAATTATTTGCAGTGTTTGTTGCCATTAATTCCTGCTGAATTCTTCACTGAAGTTATTATAATTTTCCTTTCCAGTTACTGTATTTTTTATGTAAATTGTTAGAGCTGCCTCATATTCTTTGTGGTTCCTATATGTTTATGAGGATTTTAATGTAGTGATGTTTGCTTAAAGTGGGAGTATGACATCATTATTTGTCATATGTGTTGTCTTTTGAAATTATCAGTTGGTAGGGCTTCAAAATCTGTATATAGTAATATACTGTATATAAAAACATACTAATGGTATTTTATGTATTGTGGTTAAGAGATTATAGGAATTTGGAGAGAGAATCGATGAAAGACAAGGAAGGAAAAATGGCAAAGAACCTCAAGTCTATCCAAACACATTAAATTGAATGCACAACAATATCATATATACATATATACACATACATAATGTATATCTGATTAAATGAGGCCACAGTTTGGTTTTTTAACCTAAATTCAGATTTGACTAATGCTCTTAGAGCTTTTTGAATCCCACCAATGCATAATGGGTTTAATGATAGTCTTTTGGAAGGAAAATTATAATACTAAAAAAATTCCCTGAAAATATTAAGCAGGTTATTCAGTGCATTTTCAGAAGAAAAGCTTCTTTTTTTTATATTGGCAATGATCTCTAATGAAAGGAGCAAATGTTTTAACACAAGGATTGTAATCTGAGAAACTAATGTTTTTATTTGCAGGTTACATGTCTTGCATGTGACAACAAATCGAATACGGTAGAACCTTTCTGGGACTTGTCATTGGAATTTCCAGAAAGATACCAATGCAGTGGAAAAGATATGGCTTCCCAGCCATGTCTGGTTACTGAAATGTTGGCCAAATTCACAGAAACAGAAGCTTTAGAAGGAAAAATCTACGTATGTGACCAGTGTAACTGTAAGTAGAGACTATATATTCTCTTTGCTTTTCTAAGATTAGCAAAGAGGAACACAAATGAAAGGAAGCTTGACAAAATTCTTTAAATAGTAATTATAGAAATCAACTTTCTTTGTTAGTTCATCAAAACTGGGTTAGATATTTCTATTTTACAATTGGCATTTGTGAACTCTTTTATGTTTTGCCTTATTGATGACATTACATTTTTTTTTATCCTGTAGTCAATTGTGGGAAGGATTCATAAAATAAAAAATTTAAATTTAATAGGTGAGGCAGAATAAAGTAGCAAAGGTAAATAGTTAAAAGAAAGTATGTTATTTAGTACTGAAAGAAATGGAAATAATATATAACTGAACTGTTTCTGTGGAGATTGACTTCATAAAAACCAAGATTTATTCAGAAACCGTCTACTATCTCTTCTATATTAGTCATTATTCTAGTTGCTATGGATCAAGGTAAGACACTTTCAAGGTACTCACATACCTAATGGAGGAAACAGGTAATTAAGATATACTGTGATAAGCTCTCTTAAAGGTGGACACAGGCACCCAGCATTGGGGGATGAAACAGTTATTTCAATTAAAGAAAAGCATTATCCTTCAAGGGAATGGTGTGTAAAACCACATCAGATCTGTTGTGTCTCCTCTGTTAACGTGTACATGGCATTTTAGTGTTTATTTTCAGGTATTCTTTCTAATTTTCATGTCTGAAAAAATGATTTTAAGGCTTTAGATATTAAACTTCTAAGGTAATGTAAAAAAACGTTGGATATTCCAGCATTGGAGAAATGTCACCTCAACTGGTGATTTTATGGACCAATTTATACTAACATTGTTTTCTGAGTGCTAATATGAACTCTGTTATAAGGAGCCTAAGATTTATAAGACGAGGAAAAAAATAAACCTTTATTATATTTGTATGGTGAAGTATTTTTTTCTTGGACATAAATGTGAATGGTTCAAGGTGCTTTTTCATCACCAAATCTGGGAATAGAACAATGATGAGTGAATGCAGAAAATGGTTTTATAACATGTTTGTGGTCTGCTGGGTCTACCAAATGAAGGCCTAAAAGAGTTGCCTTAATACATAAAGGCAAATGCTTAAAATTATAAGTCAAGGAGTTGAAACCCTTGTCTAGCTACACTGGACCATATATTCTGGGAGATGATCCAAAGGTAGGTCCAGGACATTGAGCAACAGCCGGATGCCTGGATCTCAGGTCATAGACCTTGAAGGAAAGGCTCTGGTGGCAAGTGGAGATGGCTTAGAGAACAGTTTCATGGTGGACTGATTCCACCTCCTACATGAGAAGCAGCTGTTGCTATGGCTGGAGTCAGAGCTGGTGTACAAGTTGCAAGACAGCTTCAGGACATCAAGAGCAAACTTTGGTAGCCAGTAGCCCATCCAGAGACTGCAGGACACAATGTATAGGTGGGCCTTCAGAGCAGCAGAGGGGACAACAAAAAGAATCCAAAGTACCACTTGTTGAAGACCTGGTGCTAAAATAACAAAAGCAAGACACTAGGGAGGCCTCAGATGCAGAGCTAGTAAAGGTCTGCTTTCTCAGGCCTTGGCCAGGGCTGGGGTGGGTCTCCAGGAAGTGGGGATGGGTGTGTTCTGGACAGTAAGGACCCATGTCCCCCGGTTAGCCTCAGTAAATGAACTGACCATGAAACTTGTAAATTGAGCATTTGGGAAGAGTATATTAAAGTATGTTTAGGGAGAGTTTTAACTTTTCCTATTTGTCATAGCCAAATCTAATTTTAAATATTATAGCACTATATCATTGTTGCCTTATTTGCAAGTTACATGTTAAGTCCTTTAATTAATTGTTTACACATCTGTCCACCTTGAACAACTCATAAATTGTTTTGTTTTAATCCTAAGTATAAGTTTCTTGAGGGCAAGGCCATGCATGTCTTTATCTCTAGCACAGTACAATGTCTATAACATGGTAGATATTTAAGTGCTAATACATGTGTGAATTTAAAACTTTACTCAGCTTTTCCTTGTGTCCTTAGATTAAATTTGATTCTCATTCTGTCTTTGATATCACAGCAAAGCGTAGAAGGTTTTCCACAAAACCAGTTGTACTCACAGAAGCTCAAAAACGGCTTACGATTTGCCACCTACCTCAGGTTCTCAGACTACACCTCAAACGATTCAGGTCAGTAGTAGTAAGACTAGTAGTAGTAGTGGCAGTAGTGGCAGCAGCCGCCTACCAACTGTACACTTCTGACTTGATCATGCCTTGTTCTTATAGTGCTTCAGAACTTAATACGTGATGAATTAAATATTAATACTATATACTTGGCTAGTAGATGACTTACATCTACTTCTGCTTTCTATTTTGCGGAAAAGAATTCTGTCATTATCTGTAGCCTTGACCCGTAGGCACCGTATTCAATAACTAACCTTCTGATTAGCTTCCCTTGTACAATAGAATGCATTGCTGATCAGCAGACCCCTCACATTTTGGTCAGCTGTATAATATTATCCTCCTTCTAACTTTCTGCTTATAGTGTATAATATTCAGCGTATTGTAGGTGTAAAATTTTTTAATCTATAACTGAGAGTATTTGACTCAATTGCTTCATCCTTGGAAAATATTTAAACGAACGTACAGCAGTTCAAGTCAGAGCAGTTAAACAAAAACTCTAGTCTTCAGAAACATATTGAGGCAGGTGAATTAGTTGTCAAATCTGTTGGTTCATCTGTTGCAATAACCATGTTAACCTGAGAGCTTGATGTTCTCTTAAAGAATGAGAAGTTACTTTATGTGCTATGATTTGAAACTATTGAAGACCATGGTTTAATTTTTTAAGAGTTAAAGGAATATATGTTTAAAAATATTTCGAACATTACAGAAGTTAAAGCCCAAAGTAAAAGTACCTTTTTCCTCAGTCCCACTTGCCAGAGATAGTCACTGTTAACTTTTATCAGCTATTTCAGTTAGGTATAGTCAACAAATATCATGTGAGTGCTTTTAAAGGCAGATGTTGTTCAATATTATTTGGGGAATATAAAAATAGAATCCTTTTCTCAAGAAGCTTATACTATGTCATACACAGAAATAATGGCGAAGTAGAAATACTAAGTATCACAAACTATAAACAAACTGATTTATCTGAGACTTGGAGGAGGTGTTTTTGCCGTATATAATGCACATGTTTTTGCCCAAATTTGTGAGGAAAAAATAAGGATGCGCATTATACATGGGTAGTAATAATTCCATTTCTCTGAAAGTTTGGGCCAAAAAAGTGGGTGCACATTATACATGGCAAAATACGGTAGGTAGCTGGCGTCCACATGTTCCCAAAGCCTCTTTAATGGCAGAGGGGGCTTTATATTACTCCCGTCTCCGTTCATGTGTCATCTCTTTAGAGAGGATTCCCCTGACCATCCTATTTAAAAGTAGCACCACCCAACAACCCTCAATATCACATTACCCTATTTTGCTTAATGGCAAAAACTACTGTTTGAAATTAGTTCTTATTTCTCTCCCCCTGCCACTGAACCAGCTCAGTAATGACAGGGATCTTGTCTTTTTTCATTCCTGTAACCAAGGCCCAGAACCAAGCTCTGCACATAGCAGATGCCAAAAATATCTATTAAATGAATGAATGGGGGTGTATACAGGAGGAGCACTTTAAGCCTAAGGGAGCAACATCAACAAAGGTATGGAGGAAGGAACAGGGAAGGGTATACAACAAAAGGTTTAGTGAAAAGACAGGTGAGACCTGCCATTGTGTATAAAATCAAGTGGAATGAAAACAGGAGGGTTAGTTAGGACGTTAATACTGTATTCCAGGGCCAGGTAACGAGGGACAGGGAGCATGGAGAGGTGAGAACATATATGAGATTCTATAAAGATTTAATTGAAAGGATTTAAATTTTCTTACTTAAACTGATATCTTAATTGGCTACTTACTATAAACTGTTGAAGAACCTCCTGTTCTTTATCAGTGCTATTTAATCTGGCATTTGAAGCCCTCCTTAACATAAACCTATTTGACCCTATTCTCTTCCATCTTCTGCCCAAAACATTTGACGCTTCATGCTTTATTTCTGATTCAAAGACATTGTTTATGCTGCCTTTTACCCACCACATTTATCTTTCTCCTTTCTCTCTATTTAAAAAGTACTCTTGCATTTGCCAGTGTATAAAATATACAGGGTATGTAAAAGACACAAAGAAGAATGGGACTGGATAGGGGCACACAGGAGCTCTTTGAAGAAGCCTAAGAAATGGAATATTTCTAATAGCTTAGAAGCTCCCCATGCATGCCTCCCAGTCCTAGTTCCTTCCCCTCCCTTCAAAAGTAAACCATTATGAATTTTGGGTATAATTTTGCCTTGTTCTTTGTCATTTTATAGCAGCGGTTCTCAACCTTCCTAATGCCGCGACCCCTTAATACAGTTCCTCATGTTGTGGTGACCCCCAACCATAACATTTTTGTTGCTACTCTATAACTGTAATTTTGCTACTGTTATGAATCGTAATGTAAATATCTTTTTGTTTTCCGATGGTCTTAGGTGACCCCTGCGAAAGGGTCGTTCGACCCCCAAAGGGGTCGCGACCCACAGGTTGAGAACCACTGTTTTACAGTATTTCAGCAGAAAAAACTGGATACTCAACAATAGGAATGAACTTTTTCTATTTAGATGGCTTACAAGTGTTTATCTAGCATAATAATGTAAGGTTTAAATTTTATGGGAAAGTAAGAGATAAAAATAAAGTGAGAATGATAAGGACTTCTCATGTTAAGCACGTCCCATTATTTTATGTCTTGGTCTTCCATCTTTACTAAAGGATCTTTCATACATTTCGTGGGGAAGAGTTGGGCTATCAGTACTATACTAACTAGTCCAGCAGATACTATAATGTGCAAGTCTCACCTTCGGCTCCATGCTTTTTTACATTGTACTAAGAAGCATTTTCACATTTATTTTTTTCCTTTATATAACCTGTCTATATTCCTTTCTTCCTTATCTATCTGCTATTATTTGTTTTAAAATCATGTTTTAGTACTTTAATACTATTATATTTATCTAAGTCTTTTGTCTCTGCACACACCACCCTAAATGGATTGTAAGCTCTTAAAAGAACTACCATATATTACATTATTTCTCCCCATAACACCAGCTCATACTATGTATATGACAGAAACATTGCTTGCTATGCTTGGATCCAGTGCTGGGAAGCGTGACCACCACATTGAGAAAGTGACAGTATAGGGGCATTATTTGAGTTTTACTAATGGGTGTTGTGCTGACTTACACACCGGAGAGGGTCACAGTTCCTGGTTTTTTCCTAGTCTGAAGAGGACTGAAGTATTATGAAAAATTAGAGGTGCCCTGTTTGGTTCTGCTTGTTTTCCACACGTGGCCAAGTAATGTCCAGATTAGGTCTCCCAAGAAGAAATTCTAGTTTCTGGGATAGCTTCTTCATGCTGTGACAAGACAATAAAGAATTAAAAACCCTTTGGTGCTTTGAATTTAGTTAAAAGGGGAAAATGTTAGTCATAATTTTCTTTTCAAAAGTTAATATTCTTCCTGTTATTATCATCTAACTACAGAAGGCAAATATTTATTTTTAAAACCTGACCGGACCTGTGTAGTAAATAAGCCTAAATTCCTCCATTTATAGCCAATTTCAGTATAGAAAGGATTTTGTTTACATTCTTTATTATATGTATATACTTTGTATTCCATACTCTGAGGCCTTTTTTTTTATTATGACTGTCTAAACCTAGTACATGGTTATTTTCCATTGATTTTGTTAATAATTTTACCCTGGTTTGTTCATAGATGGTCTGGACGTAATAATCGTGAGAAGATTGGAATTCATGTTGGCTTTGAAGAAATCTTAAACATGGAGCCCTATTGCTGCAGGGAGTCCCTGAAATCCCTCAGACCAGAATGTTTTATCTATGACTTATCTGCTGTAGTAATGCACCATGGAAAAGGATTTGGCTCAGGACACTACACTGCCTACTGCTATAATTCTGAAGGAGGTATAGACTGGAAAAAGTATTTTGTCTTGGGCTAGACTTGGAAGCTGGAGTTCAGGATTGAGTGATTTCTAAATAGGCCACTAAATCATCTGAAGCAAAGCCACTTGACCTCTTGTTTTATTTATTATTCTTCATTAAAAACTGAGGGCCTGTGCAGAAAATAGGGCATTTTCTACGGGGCTGCAGTAGTTTTTACTTCTAAGGGATGTAGGGATAGGATAATAAGGATGGTCTCATTATTTATAGGTCAGAAAGTGTGCTGTCTTTTCTTAAAGGCACATTTGCAAGAGTAATTCCTCTGCTTACTGGCTTAATTCAGTTAATTTTGTTAAAGAACAAAGCATCTAATGAGCTTGGGGATCACAGGCATTTGGAACAAACTTTGAGTTTTGGGTTTAACATATAACTCACTTTTACTTACTGCCTCCATGAACCAACCCTTTATAGGTAGCAAAAATGATTGGATTTAGGTTTCACATTTTATTTCCCCTTTCCCTACCTGCCATTAAACAAAGAATGAGCCGCCGCCTCCTCCTTCCTGTTTCTCCTGGCCCCATCACATACAAAAAAACAGAAAAGAGGTGTAGACAAAAAGCCCAGATAATCCAGGAAGACCATTTAAACTACCAAGAGTTAGTTGTATACTATTTGCTTTATAGTATGATAAGCAGCAAAAGCATCAACTGGTAAGATTATACCAGGAATTAAAGATAGTGTCAAGTGAACTAATCAGTCAGATTCTACAACGTCAAGTTACTTCTAGAATAAAGGTATAATAGATAATTCCAGAGTAACATACTGCCCAAGCTACATTTCTCATTAAAAGAAGTGAATAGTCTAGACAATTATTTTCCCTTCAAAAATAGCTTAACTCAACCTAGGTGTCCAATGATACATGATGAATGGATAAAGATGCAGTACACACACACACAATGGCACACACAGCCATAAAAAGAATAAATTCTTGCCATTTGTGACAACATGGATGGATGTAGAGGGTATTATGCTAAGCGAAATAAGTCAGAAAGACAAATATCATGATTTCACTTACATGTGCGATCTAAAAAACAAAGGAACAAACAAAACAAACTCATACAGCACATTAATGGCCCTCAGATGGGAGGGGGTTTGGGAGGATGGGTGAAAAAGGTGAAAGGGATTAAGTACAAATTGCCAATTATAAAAGTAGTCACGAGGATGTAAAATACAGCATAGGGAATAGTCAATAATATTGTAATAACTGTATACTGCCAGATGGGTACTACTAGTCAGGGTATCACTTCGTAAGATATATTAAGTGTCTAATTACTGTTGTACACCTGAAGCTAATATAATAATGTCAACTATATTGAAAAATAAATTTAAAATAGCTTAACTTACTGAAACTAATGACTCTAAATCCATGTTTTTATACTAGAAATTTCTAAAATTCCTTTATAAACATTAAGGTGTATTTTTGTGCTTCACTCTAGGGTTCTGGGTACACTGCAATGATTCCAAGCTAAGCATGTGCACTATGGATGAAGTATGCAAGGCCCAAGCTTATATCTTGTTTTATACCCAGCGAATTACTGAGAATGGACATTCTAAACTCTTGCCTCCAGAACTCCTGTCTGGTAGCCTACACCCCAGTGAAGAAGCTGATACCTCTAATGAAATCCTTAGCTGATCCAAAGACTGGGGCTTCTTGCGATTTGTATATATACTTTTTAAAAGGGCTGACATAAAATTTTGAGCTTCATTGTTTTTACTTTTTACTTACAAATCATTGCACACTATGCTTATACATTTTTTAATCTAACTTCAACTCTTTTTACAGGGACAAAATTAGCATAAATACATGTATTTCAACGTCAGCAGGTAACTAAACTTTTTTCAAGTAGTTGGGAGTTAAGCTTTTAACGTTTACCTCAGACTGGTGTTACCTCTTTTATATTTTGATGTTTTAATTGGCTCAGATCATGAATTTGCAATCTTGGACTGAAGTTCAGGTGGCATAATTTTATACACTTATTTATCTTTTGTAGCTATTTTTTATACAGATTCTTATTCGATGAAAAATTAGACACTTCCTTCACTAAATCTTACCCCAAAAAAAGAAAAGGCATTTCTTTCAGGACATTTGTATATTGAAGTTACCTTTGCCCCCTGGAATTAAACAGCTACTTTCAAAGAGAAATATCAAGGTATCATCTGAATACTCATCAATCACACTCATGGATGTTCCTGAGACTGTGTTAGAGGACTCAGAAGACATTATTTTCATTAATGGAACTTCATTTTTTCAAAAATTTAAGTTTTAATAATTGTTCTTTATTTGGCATAGTCAAACTATACAAATGAAAATGACAGCTTTATAAATACTATGTTTAAATGACTTCAATACTATGGACATGAAAACAATGACAGCTGAGAATTATAATGCTGATTTGTCTGGTAGCAAACAGGTTTGTCCAGATTCTAATAAAGCAGTCATATCAAAAATTTGAATTTATTTAACTATTATATGTTATACAAGTACAATTTAACTTGGATGAGTCCATTTTAATGTTTAACATTAGATCTCTTAAAGCTTTGTACCATATCATTTCTTGAGATTTTTAAAGGAATAAAAATAAGTCTCGAAGAGAAAAAATTACATAGGGCAGAGAAGATAACTGCAAAACTGGCAACTGGGCAACACGGATCTAATTTTCCTAAATAACTAAAGCCTGAATTACTTAATCTTGCTGGGATTATGTGAATACTAGGAGCCTCTTAGATATTCAGACACTGGGCCCTGACATTTTAAAAAATTAACTAAACTTGAATTTTATTAAAAATATAGTATATTCTTTGTTCTTCACTAATAATCTCCCTAGATCTCTTTAAAAGCCTGCTAATTTTATCTCAGAAAGAGAATCCACTAACTTCTGTTGATCAGCTACGTAAAATCTTAGCTCTGTTAATCACTGGAAGATCATTTATCTATTTTTTCTCAAGTGGTTTTGCTTGCAGGTTGAAATCTTAATGAAAGATAATATCCTGGAATGCTGTTGTCCAGTAGTGATCATCTACAAGTATAAGCTTGAGAAGGACCTCTCTTAGCAAGTTTTCCTTCAATTTCAGAGAACAAGTCATCTGGGGCAGCTGATTGTGAAGTGCAATGAGAATTTATCACTGAACAGACAAATCATGCCAAAAATACAGCTTGAGTGTTAAATGGCTAAGGTTTAAAATCATTCATTTATTAAATACCTATGCAAGTTGTTACCTCAACTGTTAATGTAATTATACCTCATTAAAGATTTATTTGGTCAAGATACCTGAGTCGGGCCTTTTTTAATTTCAAGGATTGCTTTATACTTAGGTTAAGTGCTGTACATTTTAGCACCTAATTTTAGTAGGATATTTTAAAAACAAATGATGTTGTTTATAATAGTATATTTGCTTGTTTCAGTACTTATTCCAATGTAATATACGAGAAAGAAACGAAGTGGCTTAGCCTTTTTTAATCCCTTAAAACTAAAACCTATGGGGGAGGCTGTGTGTATTAAGGGAACGCTGCACTTTATGCTCAATTGTGCTACAAACCTAAATTTGATCTAAAAAAAAAAAGTATTAAAATAAAACTAAAACCTAGACAATGAACAGAAATTTACATTTCTTACTGTACATCTCAATGCGGACTTCTAAATTCTGTTAAGTTGATCTAACAAAGAACAACATGTTTTGGTTGTAAATTCATTTACTAAAGGCACTACTGTTAAACATTCCAACTAATAATTTGTTGCCAGTAAGGTACATCATTATAAACATGACAAAATGAGATACATGGCTAGGAGGTAAACAATACAATTTTTTCTTAAGTGACAGCTTTCCTACTTACAAGATCACATCCCTTCCAGCCATTCCAAGGGCATGCAGTGATGGATGCCATTGCTCTCAACAGTTACTTGGGGAGGGAGCTTGAGGCTCTTAATTGGTGTGAGAAACTACTGCTAAAAAGGTCTTACAGAGCTCCAAAATTCTTCACTCATAGGGTCAATTCTAAAATTCTTGGGCTTGGAAGTCAAGATACTTTATACCTCCCACCAAAGCACATCAAAATGATATGGACTCAAAACCTCAAAAGAGTGAGCTGGAGGGCCCAAGCCCTGTAATGCAGCCAGGCATGAATTGGTGAGCTCTGCCACTCGCACATCACAGAAAATGGAAAACTTATTCAAAAGTAGCTATTGAACATTAGCACCATAATAAACATGGCTCATATAGCTAAAATGGATTGTTTATCCCACAAGATAACATTCATTTTTATAGCTCTAATGCAGAAAGCAACTTTTTAATGTATAATAAATGATGTAAGTACAGAAGTCAGGTTTCTCTTCTTAGGAGAAAAACATTAAAACAAAATACAAAACAGCATCCCAGAGGCAATAAATCTTATTGTGCTAAAGCATACAAATTAAGGCTTTACCTGGGTACATAACAAGTTTGAAATTATGTTGGAACATTCCCAACAAATCATTTACATAGAATTCAAGCAGTTCAAGAATCGGTAGTGGGGCTCAGTTCAACAAGTATGCATCTTACATTCAACATATGCATTTAGCTGCTATAATAAGTCACTGTAACCTCACATCCTGAAATACTACCCATGTTATAAATCCAAGCAAGTCAAGGGGCAGGATGTTCAAGAATTTGGTTCACTAATGAAAATGCCTAATAATTCAATTTAACTTGTCTAACTAGAATAAGACCCAATTATGAGAAGTTTTCTGTTTTTTCTTTGTTTTTGTGGTTTTAAATGCCCTTTTGGTTTATTGAACAAGCTGAATACATTTCCTGATAAATGTATACCACTGGACAAAGGAAAGGATCTAAATGTTGAGATTTTACTAAATTAAGGTTTCAAGTTGGTATAATGTTCCTACTAAGTTGTGTTTCAATTAGATCTTTCCAACGTCAAGGGAAAAAAAAAAAAAGACAAGGACTCATATGGTCCTAAAAATAAAGGCAAAATATTCCTAAAGCTGTATATTAATTTATGAAGCTTCTCCCACTTTATGCATGTATAGAGCTTGTTTTAGCCACTGTCAGAAGAAAAGTTTCAGTGTAGAGATCTACAATCCAGATGAAAGGTTCTATATTTCTCTACATTAAATTTAGCTATTTCCTGTGTAAAATTATAACCACAGACATTAAAATGTAGCTCTCAGATCTGAAAATGTCTTTATTTTTTAAAAAATGGATTCCAGGAAGGTTAAAAAGCAAGGGTATAGGTGCAGAATTGGATGTAGTCATTCAAAGCATTCAATTAAGAATATGGCAATATAAATACCTGAAAAGCATCTCTTAAGGTGTTCAAAACAAAATGTGTAAGTCATTCCTAACTAATCTGAACGTTATAGCATTTTCTAAATAGGAGAAAAACAGTTAACATTTGAAAGTCCTGAAAGCTTTTTCCTTGGTTAATTACATTAGATGGCTTGCCTTTGATCAAATGCCTTCTTTTTTAAACAGGGATAAAAGCATTACATAGGTCCACTGTTAAACAGACAACATGTTGCAAATTATTTCTGATATAATGTATTCCAACAAAGCTTAGAAAATAAAAGATGTTGCGGTGGCTTTGGACTAAGTTTAATAGTCATCTCCTCTGCTGACAACTTCTTTACATGTTGGACGCAACAGTATGGTATGTTCAAACTGTGCTGTATATGATCCCTTAATGTCACATAATGGTGGGTATGGATCTACAATGCCCAAGTCACACAGATTCTTCAGAGCCATCAAGTATTTACTTTCTCCCAAGCGATCCAACCATCTGCGGCAGAAGGCAAGAGTGCCAAAGTTTTCATTGATGACATTTAACAAGTGTTTTGTTCTTGGAAGCCTAAGAGGAGAAAATCCAACATTAATGATACTTGGCTAAAAACTTACCAAAACTCATTTCTCCCATTAAGGAAAACCCAAACTATAGATGTGGCTTTACTTAGTAATTAAAAGTTCAAAAAACTTTTGGTTGCCTCTTTCAACATTCAAAAGCCAGGATGTATAATACCCCATACCTAGTTATAGATGGCCGCTGAATAGGAAGCCAGCCGAAGGCTATCTTATGTTTGTTTATGTGTCTATGCATGTGTGAAATTCCCAGTAGACTCATCAACAGTATTATGGTGGGAATTTCCTTTTTTGTGCATCAAGCTGAAATGCCTGTAAAGTAGCTGTAAATCTATCCTACCACCTACCCAAAAAGATTTGTTTTTAAAAAGTAGATAAAATTATAAAGTTTACCACTGGGAAAACATTAAGAACAAAAATCTAGAAATGCCAAAAAAAATTATAATCTCTGAAATTATTATGATTATTAGAAACTGGACCTAAAGAAAATACTTGCCTATACCATTTTCATCTCAGTTAAAATTACTAACAGGTTAATTTCTTTGTTGTATTATAGAAATCCACAGAATTTATTGTTAGGCTACAAAACTGTATTTACCACTGTGGATATCTGTCACATTTTTTAAAATGCTGTTAACTGGGAAGAGTAACTCATTAGGCATATAAAAATAATAGTTTCTCACCTTATTGGCACATGTCCAACATCAAAATTTTTCATGTAATGTGAACATTCCATATCATCATGAACAATGCCTTTTCCTGTGCTACCGAAGGTTTCAATGGCATACACTTCTCCTTCCTAAAATATACATTAGGATCAAGGATAGACAAAAAAATTCAGAACTAACCAAATTTCCATTACCTTAACTTCAGACTGAGGCACTCCCTACTTCATGTGAGAAACAACATGAAGTATCCCCCGGCAATCCTTCCCCACCTTTCCCTGCTTTATCTCCTTTTAACAGTTGTCGGTCTGTGTCCTATTAGAATGGAGGCTTTAACATGGGCAGGGAATTCTATTTTGTTCACTACTACTTCCTCAGTGCCTACTGAAGAGACTAGCACCTACAAGATACTAATAAATATTCACTAAGGACTGAATAAACTTGACATACCCAACTTCCATGGCTGATTGAGTCCTGATCTGGCTAGAAACAATTTGTATTCACATGGCCCAATTCCTGTCAAGGTGAGTATAGATGGCAAGTTCATTCTGCTCAACATAACTATGTATGTACTCAACCCTCACTAGCTTTAGTTTAGGGGGGAAAAAAATCAAAATGCTTCACAAAGAACAGTATTAATGGCATACACACCTCCATTCTTGTTGCCTCCCCTCCTTTCACAATGGGCACTGTTTTCCCAGCATGTATTCTATATGGCCCAATTGAATGTCCATTTAGATTACGGATTGGTTTCACTGGCATAATATATAGGAAAAAAATAGTTATTCGGGGTCTCTGGCCTTTAGGTACAGAGTTCAAGCATTTATTTAAAAACAAGATATAGCTACTAAACAACCTCACATTAAGGTAGTTAAAATACAAAACTGGCAAACCAGCATAATATAAAATGTTACTGATTACAAACTAGAAGGGAGTAAGGGGAGATGATTGAAAAAGAATAAACCATGTAATAAGGACACAACAGGGGTCATCTAAGGAGGTACTGTTAATTAATAAAAAGTCAAAATGCCATGTACATAATGATTACAAACATGAGTATTATGTATTTTTATGGTTATGAACTAAAAGGTAATGCAAAAATGAGGATTCTGAAACCCTAATTTTATTACATCAACACTTCAAACGTTAAGAAAATCTAAACAATCCCAAGGTCCTGAGATCAATGATAGAATAAACAAATTGTATATTCATACAATGGAACACTACTCAATAATAAAAACAAAAAGCTAAAAGGTACACTGAACTGAAATAAAACCTAAAGAGCAAATGAGCAAAAGAAGGCACAATTATACACATACTGTGCAATTCTATATATGTGGAATATATATAGTTCAAAATTCAGCGTAACTGTATTACTGTTTAGAGATACATAATTGGATGGTAAAAGGCATAAAGAAAAGCAAATGCAAATGTGCTTTAGTACTCAAGATAGTGGTTTAATAGAAGACTGCTGGTAAATGGAAAGGGCTATAGAGAATTGGGGGCTTCTGGAATGCTGGCAATATTCTATTTCTTGAGGGGTGAGGTTACATAGCTATTATAATTGTGTGATTGAAGCTTTATATTGTATTTTCAGTGTTTATTCCACAATTTAAAAAAAAGGTTTTAGAAAAACTAGTACTATAGTGCTCGAATCCTTGATACAAGCTATCTTTCTTCTAGGGCAGAATTAAGTAGTAAGGTTTTTTCAAATCTTTAACAATGAAACAATGACAAGTATTTTATTGTACAATTTTGGGGGGTGGTACAGAAAAATAAAACTCTCAATTGGCTCTTCAAAAAAATCTTCCTTCTTATATAAATGATAAGCTAAATTTATTTAAAATTTAGTGTTACTATTTCTCTAAGACCTGGCAAACTGAGCCCGCAGGCCAAACAAAAAACACATTTAAGTAAAAAAAAAAAAAAAAAGTTTCTTAAAAAAGATTTTTAAACAAAAATACATTTAAATAAATTTTTAAAAAGCTAACATATAACCAAGTTTCACAGAAAAAGCAGGGCAAAGGGGTATCCATTTTTATATTATACAAATTTGAGAGCAACAGGCTAATTATTCTGGGACCAACAGCTGTAAAGGTAGCTTTTCAATTCTATATCTTCCTGCTCAAGGTAAATAAAATCCCTCCCTTGATGGCCCAGTTCTTTTATGTGGTTTTTGGGAATTGCTTCTTAAAGTTTAGCCTATCGTCCATTTCTTCATCTTCCCAATGTCATGATTTGTGTATACCCTTTCTGCTTAAACTAGTAAAAGTGAATTCTGTCATCTTCAACTAAGAACCCTGATCAGTACAATAACTGATATCAAAAAAGGGGTGCCACAAGAATAGAATCTCAACTGTTGTGCTGACTTAGTGGGAGATAGTAAGGATTACAATATTGCAGGCTGAGATTATTATGTGGTGACTTAACTGTCACCTAATATATCTTGAAAGGCAGACTACGTGCCAACCAAAGTTGTAGAATTAGGAGAAAATAGAACGGAAAGATGATTTGAGAGGGACTTGAATAAGCATTATTGTGACACCGATCCCAAAATTGGGATGGGAAATGACAAATATTTGTTGAATATTAATAAATGTCAGGCACTGTCACAAAATTTACATTTCTAAACAAAAAAAAATCATAATATCATTGATTCTATTTCAGTCAAAGAGCCTTGGGTTCTTAGAGGTTAGAGGATTTATCTAAGCTCAAAGATAGACCTGCCAGACCCCAAAGCATGTTTTCTTCATTATCCCGTAATACCACCCCAATCCAAGGGTAAGAAGCCTTAAGACTTTTTATTTATTTATTTATTTATTTTAGCTGAGCCATCCTGCTACCTGTTGGCAGCTCAGCAGTAGCTCAGCTCAGGCTGGGCATCGAACCGCTGTTGCTCAGCTGGCACTCTTGAGTGAGCTCTTAACCAACTGAGCCACTCGGCCGGCCCGGCCTTAAGACTTTTTTGATTTGTACAAATGTTTATAGGATTAGAAAACTGCAAGAGAGAGCAACAAGGACTGGTACTATCAGGCATCAGAGGAAGAACCACTTTTGCAGTTGATGGAAACACAATAGTTTAAGTATCAACAGGGTAATGCAAAGAATGCTGAATGATGTGAATTTACTGAAGGGCAAGAAAGCATGACAACTGCCACTCAAAGGACTGTATAGGGAGATGGGATTTGGTTAAAGGAAATGTGGGAAATATTCTGGAAGTTATTTGAACAGGGGTTACAGAGAGCAACCAGTACAGATTAGGAAGAATGGTGCCTCAAGAGCGGTCAGATAGATGCTGGGAGTTAGAAGACTGGGCTGGTGAAGAGTACCAGAGAGCACAGGTGACTCCGGGACCTACGTCACTGGCTGGGAAAGACTAGGAGGCAAAGGGAATACAGATTAAAGGAATTAAATGACCTCTCTGGAGTTTTTTATTCAATTATGAATTTTAAAAAAATTGTGGGAGTCATCAATGGAAAGAGCCTCTGGCATCTCTTTGAGCCTTGGTTTGACTAGTCCAGAAAACCTAGTCTGCATTTTGGCCACCCTGGGATAAATCCCCAGATGTCTCATCAGCTTCTAGGGGAGTTTGGAGACAGTTTCCAGCTAATGACCACATATTCCTACCACGAGCACGTCATTTCCCCGTTTCCCCTCTTTATAGTCCCAAAACATAAAGATGAAGCAGTTGACCCAAGGAAGTCTTCAATGCTATTTTTAAAAATTAATTATGCAAAGGTCACATGCATTTCAAATAAAATACATTTAAAAAAAAACAAAACACACCTTGATATGTCTTCCCATCTATTTCAACCTCATAGGATTCCATAACTTCTTGGATGGCCTCACCAACATCACATAGACGGACATCAATTCCAGCACACTTAAGACAGAGTTAACATATACTTTGTTATTTAAAGCGCAGAATTTTACAGCAACTTAACTTCTTGATATTTTAAAATATTGACAATCAGAAAAAATGCTTGGCACATTATAACTTCCTCTAAAAAACCTTTGGTGCATTAATATAATTATATAATTACCCACTTAAAACCCTCAAGGCAGTGGACCAGTCTTTCATAACCCAAAAAAGCTGTAATGGGCTCAAAATATGTTGAATGAAATGGTGCTTACAGTTCACATACCTTTATTCCAGTGTTAGTGGCATCTTTTACAGCTTTTAATAATGTATCATATTTGGGATTAAAAGTGACAGTAAAAGCACAGTCAATAATCCTACCTGAAAAAGAAAATTCTTCTTTAAGCTTACTTATCAGCTAGTCAATTTATCTACTTTATAGCATCTACTCTATTGATTGTCCTTGCTAGTTAACAGGAAAATAAAATGATGAGCTCAAATGAAAGCAGCACTCTAAGTACCCACATGACATTCATAATTAAAGGGGGGAAAAGTATAAATAAGTTATATAAAGGTTTTGGAATGAAAAGATTAATTCCAGGTTTAGTATATATTACTTCAAGACAGCACCAATTCAGTACTCACTCAGGCAAAAGTTGTGCAAAAATATAAACAGAAACAAATCAAAGTGAAGAAATCCTAAGGAACTAAGAAAAAACAATGCAGCCAGAGAAAATGTGTAGGTATACAAGAGGCTAACCATCAGTCCAGCTTCTCTAATTTAGTGAAAGCTCAGGTAAGTATTTAATCTAAGCTTTGCTTTCGCACCTGTTAAGTGAGATTTTAAAAGTACCTACCTTAATAGGGTTGGGGGAGGGATTTAGAAAAGCTAACAAGTACATAAAAGGTTGGTAAACATAAAGGTTCTAGGTAAATACTTGCTATTATATAAATAAATGATGTCTGAAACAATGACCTGAAGAAATGGCAAGATTCTATTTTTCATGCCTTGATACAAAAAAGTAAATCTCAATTACGTGACAGTTTTCATTATACTCCATTTAGTAGGACACTTAAAAGTAAATCTCAAAATCTGCCTCACTCTAGTGAAAAGTGAGGCATCAAGAAGAAAATTTGGGAGTTCAGTTATCTATAGCCCCATCCAACAGAGACAAGACTAGTGTCTTTTAGGGAGAGGGTGGGGTGAATATTTCCAAGAACTCACCACTTATATGTGTTCCAAAGTCTATCTTACAGATATCATCATATTGTAATACTGTTGTATCACCAGCATTAGGAGTATAATGGGCAGCACAGTTATTGAGAGAACACCCAGTAGGAAATGCGAGGCCTGCATTTAATCCATTCTCTTTTATTAACTTTCGTGAACAGTCTTCCAACTTTTCACTAAAAAATAAAAAGGAAATGTTTACTTTTACATTTCATATATATAACATACAGCTCTTCTTAAGTTCAGAAAGTTAACTAAAACTTAAATTATTGGGTTGTCCGAAAAGTCATGACGTATTTTTTTCTCTGTTTTTTCGTTGCAAAAATGTGTCATGACTTTTCCAACAACCCAATACTTTCTGGGAGTGATCTGAATACTTTCTAAATGTGACTAAATAACTATTCTCTGAAGCTATGAAAATAGGAGCTCATCTCTAAAAGATAAAAGAATTTAATTCCACTAGAAATCTGGAGAAACGAAATGACACAATCCATTTTTAAATTAGTTTCCTAGGAAGTAACATTCTTAACTTAGACAAATTTAAATGCTTATTACATTTATTTGCTCAATGTTACATATTTTGAAAATTGTCTGAATCAGAGAATTAGGTTGCCTTTTACAGCTAATTATTTCTCAAGTGAAAAACTGGAGAAATAATTACTTTCATTGGTTTCTTCATTGCATTATAAATGTTTTGTGTCCAAGAATTTTAATTTAAAATGAATTGCTAGACAGCAAAGTAATAGATTTCCAGACAGAAAATAAGAATCAATAATGTGTACATTTGCACATGAGTGTACAAGTACAAAATAGGGTGGCTGAAGTACAAATGTCCTCTTATGGTTTCCTTGTTACATCAACATTACAAGAATGTAGAAGATATTTCTAGAACCTTCATTTAAAGTTTGAGCAAAGTAGAAATGAAAGCCAAACATTACATCTGAAAAGTCAGCTTTTAAAAAGAGAATTTTTTTTTATCATGTTCTTAAAAAAAACATATTCTTTTTACCAGATTTCTATCATTGTCATCCCAGGCTTGATCCAGCTCATAACGTATTTTCTAACTTGTCGATGTGCTTCTGCAGCTTCTCGAAAATCATTCCAAATCTCTTCACTAGCTTGATCTAATGCTTTCTTTTCTTCGCTTGTAGTTCTCCAAGCAGCTGTTCGCCTTTATAGTACGCATAGTATAGTATTAGTCATTTAAGAAACAGCATAATAACCATAAAAGCTGAGAGATAAAACTACGCTAAGTAATATATTTTAGATAAAACTATTATATATTTAGTTTCTTTCATTAAATGTCAGGAAAACTTCTGAAATACAAGTAGCCACACACTTGTAATCAAGCCATATAAAAAAAAGCCTTTTCTAAGAACCTTAGGGGAAAAAATCCTCAAGTGAAATTCCATTCAGTCAGAGGGAATAACAGCCTGCCACAGAAAACAACATGAAAGGAGGGAATCAGTAAAGTCAGAACAGAGTCCTAGAAATCAGTAGGTGGAAGAAATAAGTCACCCTTACATGGGTCATAATTCTGGCACACATGCTACAGCCACATCTGGTAGTAAAGGTTGAAGCAACCCTACCGCAGAAGCCAAAGATTTTGTTAAATGTAAAAATATCAGCAAATATTTACTCTAGAGTGGTAAGAGGAAAGACTGTCCATAGGGAACTAACTGGTGGATACCATGCATATAGGGCTGTGCAAGTGGAACTGGCCATTGTCAATTCCCATTACTTCTCAATCCAACCCTCAGATTCTTCAAATCCACTTCAAGTATAATTAAATTTCAATGTTTTTGACTATATTTTAGAATTAAAACATAATACAATAAAGATCTCCAATACTGAAACCAACAGATATCACATGAGTATCTTACACTTCTGAAGGTTACATGGCCGATTCTTAGAAACAATGGGTTCTTCAAAAGATTATGAAATGTTCTGCATTGTTGGTAAAGAACCATCAATCAAAAATTGGATTAAAGGGCCAGCCAAGTGGCACATTGGTTAAGAGTTGGCTTGGGACGCCAGCTCTGAACAGTAGGACCCCGGTTGGGATCCCACATGAGAGCCAGTGGCGCTGAGCCCTCTACAGCTAAGATGGTGAACAACAGCTTGACCTGGAGCTGGGCTGCCGTGAGTGGCTGGACACGGCATAGGCTGCAGTGGGCTGCTGTAAGCTACCGTGAGCGGCTGGCAGCCGGCAGCCGGCATGAGCTGCCTAGAGTCTCCATGAGCGGCCGTCCAGTGGCTAGCGACCAATATGCCTCACCCGGGAAGAGTGCAATATAATACCAACATGGGCCAGTGACAAGGCGTCCTTCACAACTAGACTGAAGAACAAAAGGACAGCAACTTGTCTGTTCCCCTTTCCCGATTCCCCAACACTGTTTTCCTCCCCCAATTCTCCTATAAAATCTTAAAAAAAAAAAAATTGGATTAAAGACATTCTTTTGCTAAGTCCTGAGCTCAAACTAAAAGTCATTAGCAATATTCAAGAAACCTACTTCCAGGGTCTACAATCCCAGGCCTAAATGAAAGACAAGATTATGAAGGCATCTCTCCCTTAAGTTTGAGCATTTAACATTCAGTCTATTTAACAAAAATATAGAATTTAATAAAATGAAAAAACATTCTGAACTCACAATTATTCTGAAGGGCAATTAATTCATCCAACTGACAGAGGCAGTTTACAAATGTTTGCCTATGGTGAAGCATTTAAAAATGTCTGTAAAACTAAACTATCAAAAAAACCGCTTGGAAGAGAATTTTTATAAGGAAGTGTTTAGAGAATATGTAAATTCTTCACACGACTTTGATATTTCTGAGTCTTTTAAATATTTAATCATTATTACCAGTGGATATATTAAGAGCAGAAAAATGTAACTAAAACCAACAGATAAAAAGGTATATGATTATTAATTTCAAACAGTCCTTAAACATTTCTAAATTTATTGCATGGATAACTTAAAAGATAATTATATTTGTATTTTTAAAGCACTATATGCCAAAAAAACACTATATGCCATTTACAAATACTATTTTAAAATATATGTCTTTAGCCCAGAAATTATTAAGAATGCTTGTAGATATTCCTTCCTCTGAAAACTGAAACTTAAAGAGAAAAAGCACATTTTAACTCTGCCTGTAAGAAAAAACTATAGTTGCTCCCCAGGTAAGAAAATTCTTCTATAGAATACCAGCTAATAAATGCAGAAGGAATGGTAAAATTAGAAATTCACCCTAGTGCAGTTCCCAATAAAATAATTGAAAAAAACATCATTGATAGATATTAAAATAGTTAAGTGAATGGTTGTTGAAGACAAGGATATTCCAATGGTACCAAAGTATCCCACAGATTACATGGGAACTGCAAAAAGAAAAAACTACCTTTAAAAATTGGAGCTGGCTGTCACATTAACCAAACTGTAATATACAGACTGTAATATAATATGAATTACATATCACTTATGATATATCCTTGTCAAAAATATTTAATCTAAATCTAATCTAAGCCTTTACAACTAATTCCAGTTTACAGAAAATACAGAAATAGAGAAAAAAGTTTAATGACACCACAAGGAAACAATTGGAGAAATTCCAGAATATGACATTTTTTAAATTACCCGGTGTCTTCAAAGTCAGTGCAATGGAAAAGAAGGTGGGGATTCTAACCATATGTAAGTTATGAACCTTGACTGGATCCTGGTTTAGAGGGGGGAAACTAGCTAAAAAAAAATGTTCCAGGGACAACAGGAAAAAAATTCTAAATATGAACTAGTTATTTATATGACACTGGGAAATTACTGTCAATTTACTTAGATGTGATAATTTGGAGAATGTTGAATTCTTAGGAGATGCTTGAAGTTTTTAGAAATGAGGACTCAAAATAAATGACACTTATTTTAAATGGCCCAGCCAAACGAAAAAAAAAAAAGGAAAAACAAACAAACAAAAAACAGTTAAGAAAAAAACCACATACATATACAGAGATAAAGCACACATGGTAAACTGTTAAGAACTGTTTAATCCAGGCAGTGAGTTCACTATCTTTAAACCTTTCTGTTTGGAATTCACTACAAAAGTTGAAAACAACATAAAGATACTTATCTCAATATTGTTTATAATAGTAAACAATTAGAAATAAACCGTATGCCCAATAAGAGAGGACTAGACAAATAAATTATGGTATGCACACAGATGTGCAAAATTATTCAGTCATTCTAAGTACAGGTAGTTTCTTTACTAACAGGCAAACAAATTTTAAAAGGTGCTCTTTGCAGTATAGTTCTATCATAAAAAACATTCCCAGGTATCGATATTTATGAGAAATATAGAGAGAGACTTCAGAGGAAGAAATACAAGAATGTTAACAGTGGCTTTAATTCATTAGCAGAATTAAGGAGACTTTAATTTTTTTCTTTTTGCTTATTTGTATGTATTTGCTAACTGTTCTATAGTGAATATGATGTATTCTGTGTAAAATTAACATTTTCTCCCCAAAATTTAGAAATAGGTATTAAGAATTTAAAAATAATTCTTCATTCTACTTCTAGAGGTCCAGAATAAGAGAAAAATAACATCCAATTAATACACAATGATGTTCATCAGATTTTGTTTCTAATGATGAAAAACTGAAAACAGTATAAATGTTCAAAAATAGGGAAATAGCTAATAAAATTATGCTAGATACAGAAATAGAATAGCATTATAGCCATTAAAAATTGGTTTCAAAAATTTTTAATAACACAGGAAATGCACACAGTATGTAATTTTTTTTTTAAATGGTAACAACCATCATAGTAAAAACTGATTCAGACAAAGATTATCAATGGATGCTGCATGCGAGGAGAATGTTCATAAGGAGGTATTTACATAGTCACAAAATAATCTCCCATAAATTAGTAAGTACAAGAGGAAAAAACTGTATTGATACACTAGAAAAACTGGATAATACCTTATCCAAGTGATAAAAATTGACATTGTGTGCAACCAGATGTGACAACCCTATAAAGGACACAATATCTACTTATCTAGTATTCCATCCAAAAATGCATAACCTACTCTCAAATAGTTCAGAAAAAATAGTATGTATACAGAGTCACCAATATAACATTTGACTTGTATCTTTCTATCTTCCAAGTAGAAAACAGAATGTTATTTGCATATTATACGTAATACATATAATTGTCATATTCCATTGAGAGAACAATAAAAGTGGCAAAATATTAAAGAGAATTTGAGTTAAAAGTATGCAGTTCTTTGCACAATTCTCAGAGTATGGAATTATCTGTATTAAGAATGGAATTATTTCAAAATAAAAAGTTAAAATAATGAACTCAACCTAGGTGGTAGTTACACAGGTGAGAGTTCTTTGTGATAATGCATACAATTTTCAATAAGTTTATTAAGAAAAACAATAAGGGCAAGATATTTAATATTTTACCAAATCTATAAGAATATCTATTTTGATCTATTTGCAAATAGTCAAAACTGGTTGTATGAATGTCAAAAAATATTGAGATTTATTCAAAAGCAAACAACAATATCTTAATTTCTTTTGTATTTCTCTAGGACAGCACACAGTATTGCTTTCAACTTTCAAGGAAAGTATTATCCCAAGAGATATTATAACATATAATTAATATCTTCCTCTATTGTTTCAAAAACAGAAGTTATTGTACCTATACAATGTTTAATTTGCAATAGAAAATGATAGCAAAAAGGAAAAGGTAGTTTTTAAGATTTACGAAATCTCAATATTTTTTCTTTTATAAAACATTATTTTGAATGTTCGACCATTCCACCATATTCTCAGCATTAAAAATATTAACAATCTGTTAACAAATACAGGAAATCAATGGCTTTCCTACACTTTAGCAATAAGCATATAGAATTGGAAACAGAAATAAAAAAATATCTTGTTCACATCAATAACAATATCATGAAACACTTAAGAATAAATTTAACAAGAAAGGGACAGGACCTACCTGGAAAAAAAATTAGATTATAGTGGGAAAATATACCATGATACTGGATAAGTCAATGTGACACAACTATGAATTTTTTTTTAAACAAATACATAAATATAATGCAATTCGATCAAAATTCTAACAAGCACATTTCTCTGTGGGTATGTGTGTTAAGACTATATAACTGAAAATAGCTAAGAAAGAGTATAAAAAAGAAATGTGTTTGGTTGTGTGTGGCAGAGGAGAAAAATTGCCTTATCAAATTATCAAACTATAGTTTCTGGTATCAAATCAAAATTGTATTAGCACAGGAATAGACAAATAAATCAGAGAAACAGAATAAATAATACAGAAACTGGTCCCACTATATGAGAATATACAGTTAACCCTTGAACACATGGGAGTTAGGAGCGCCGACACCCTGCATAGTCGAAAATCCATATATAACTTAACTCAACCGTCTGCATGCAGATTCCCAATCATGGATGGAAAATATGTAGTACCATTATATGAGAATATAGTATATGGCAAGGTGGTCATTCAGTTCAGTAGGATGAATTATTTAATAAACAACTCCAGCAAAACTGGCTATCCATTTAAAAGAAAACAAAATTAGCGCTCCCAACCTTACATGAAAAATTCCAGACCAATTAAAAATGTAATAAAACACAAAATAAAGAGTTTGAGAAAATCTAAGAGACTGCTAGGAACCCAGAAGTACAAAATATATACACATACTGTATATAAGTAAAACTTCTGGAAGAGCAAAAGAACAAAGCCAACAATCAAAAGATGCTCATGCTCAAAATCACTAGCAGTCTGGAATCATAAAGTACTAAAATATTCTTTGATTCGGCAATCATACTCCTGGAAAACTGTCACATAATAAAAATGCCAGCACATAAGGAGATATATACACACGCACACACTCAAATGTATACATATATATACATATACATATATATAATATATATACTTAAGAGAGACAAATTTATTGCAGAATGGTTTATAATGGCAAAAAATATTGGAGACAAAGTGAATGCTTATCTATTAGAAAATGGTGGAATCAAGAATGGTATATTCACATCATGGAATATTATGAAGCCATTCAAAAGAATTATAGAGTATTCTGACGGACTTGGAGGGACTTCCAAGAGGTAGTACTAAATGAAAAAAGCAAGGTGGAGGGAAGTGTGCCTATGATTTCATTTTTGTAAAACAAACAATGACCAAATCACTCTTCTTACATAAACAGACACAGTTTACATATATATGAGCATAGAAAAATATGGAAGGCTACCTGCTAGGTGTTTACATGGGTCTGGAAGGAAGGGAAGGAAGAAGGAACAAGCAAAAAAAAAAAATTATATTTAAAAATAAATGTGATCACATCATATGTACTATGAAAATTTATGTAATTAATGTAAAATTACATGTCTGTGACACTTTAAAACCAGATGCTTTAAGATAGGGATACTGACTGATGAATTCAATTTAAAGAAAAGACGCCCACCCAATAAAATTCCACAACTTTACAGTCTTAACCCCTGTGAGTACTGGGAATGAGGAAGGGGGTAAAAAATATAACAATATCATATTCTTTTCAAAGTTTAAAGAAAAACAATGCCTTTACAGGTGAATGAAACAATGCTACAGTAGAAGCTTTCTTAACCAACTATTGCAACCACTCAATTAATGCTCTTGATCCCCTCTGTAAAACATACCGACCAATGCCCACTGTATTCTGAATTATTAGTGGATAACAGGTTCCTATTAACACTTAATGCTTACTATGTGACTGCTACTCTTCCAAGTACTGTACATATATTATTATTCCTCACAACAACCTTATGAAGTGCTCTTTTTATGGATGAGGAAATAAAACCAGACATGATAAATTACTTGCCAAAGTCACAAAGCTAGTAAGTGTTCGAGTTGGAATTCAAAAGCAGATAGTTTAGTCCCAGCCTCCATGCTCTAAACCAGTCTGCACAGAGCCACTATGAGTGTCTGCTGACCAGATGAAATATATCCGTTTAGAACACTTCTAAGAAATCAGGTGATTTGTTCCCAAGCCTGAATGAGTCATCTGTACTTACTACTATAGTTATATAATTTAATTATATATTACATAAAATAATGATTTCTATGAAAACTAAATTGACTACTCAGAAAAATCTCAAGAAAGGCAAATCAAAAAATACTTCTGTCAAATCAAGATAAGAACTGTAAATGGTTTCAGGAAAAAACATGTAAAGAGACAGGCACCAGCACTCAGATTACTTAGTTTTTGCTTTTCACAGAAACTCAAAATGGAATAGACTCCAAGACAATGCATTATGGATACAAGCTTATGGGGGAAAAAGAAGTCCAATGCAAATCCACACTCAAATATCAAGAATGATGAAAAAACAAATGTTTGTTTTAAGTTAACTTTTAACAATAAAGATTTTTATTTTTTTGTGATCCCCCTTTTTAACAAACTTTTTTTTTGACTAATCAAACTACTACTGGTCCCAATCATTTTGGATAAGAGGGCTTCTACTGTATTTTCTCTGCACCAAATTCACAAGCTTTTATTAAGGTAGGGGAGCAAGTTCTGAGAAAAATCAAGTCTGTTTTATTGCTAAGCCACAACTTTAAAACGTCAAACTGGAAGTTATTTTATGATCCTTACCCATCTTGCATGGGTGGGTACTCGCACTCTTGTCCTTTGGGAAAGACACCGTTAGGATACAGGTCACATATTGGAACTGAGGGAGGGTCTGTTTGAACTTTTGCTGTGAGATACAAATAAAGCATTAACTTCTGTAGTTAAAAATAAAATTAAGCAGTTATCATTACAGTTTTTCTCAGTTCCTAATGGTTGTCATATATCCTGATCTTAAGGAACCTTCCTGCTGTCGTCTTACAGTTAAAAACACCATGCTGGTCCCCTCCTCTCTGATTTACTATTGCTTGGGGATAAAAATATTCAATTCCTCAGAACTCCATTACGTATTTAAACAGCATATGCCTTGGCAGAAAGCACACGTCTAATGTTTTTGTCTTCATTTACTATACTGGAAAGGGAATAAAATATAGAGGTTGACTTTCACAAATAAAAATCAAAGAAGCAACAAGAAAATAAGAAAAATCCTATAATAATAAAGTAAAAATATAAAGCTATTATGTATTAACAAGTAAAAAACTTATTTCAAGGGTATATTAGGTATAAATGTTAGCAGTATACATACCCAATGCTAAAAGACTTTAGGTAGCCATATACAAATTTCCAGACACTCAAAAAAAAGTTACAATACCTACAAGTACATTTTAAAGACATTATTTCCCAAGCTATATTCTTTTTTTTTTCTTTTTTTCAGCTGAGCCATCCTGCCAACAGCAGCAACTCAGCTCGGGCCAGGAATAGAACCGCTGTTGCTCAGAGCTCACACTCTTGAGCGAGTTCTTGACCAACTGAGCCACTCAGCGAGGCCCCCAAGCTATAATCTAAGACACCAGTGTTTCAAGATGCTTTTAAAGGTACCTAGAGATTTGTCTTCTACATTTTTTTTCAAATATGTAAGAATTAGTTGTATAGTTCTTATTATATAAAGAACTGCCTTTTAGTAATGAATGCTGTATCCAAGGAATGTCAGTAAGTTGCGTGAGTAAATTTAAGCAGTAATATGATTTTCAATGTATACCTGCTGCATTTACCAACTACAGACCTGAAGTATGTGGTTTCCCTTTGATTATTACTGGTCTTATGTTATCAAGTTTTGCCTTAAATTTTAACACTTATTTTGCTTTTCGTTCTGCAATGAGGAAAAAAAGGTTGCACATAAATAAAAATATGATCCCTTGAGCCAAATCATTTATCTATGAAGCCATTTTTTGGTTCCCTCCTTTAATCCAAATGCTCACTATCATAAGTACCAACTGGTTTTCTTTCTTAATATAATGTTTAAAAGTGTTCTATGGGCAAGTAAACTTGGAAAACAGTTTTAGGTTCCTCCTAAAGAGAGAACATTAGAATTCAAAATAAAAAAAAACTCTTAAGGGTGATCTGTTAGTTCACTTGGTTAGCACGCCATGCTGATAACATCAAGGTTGCCAGTTCAATCCCCACACGAGCCACTGTCAGCTGCGCCCTCCTTAAAAGAGTCAACTATGCCATTGTAGCACGAAAACAATGTGTAACCAATGACCACGGCTGTTCCCCAATTAAAAAAATAAAAACTCTTAGAGGTCATCTAATTTAGCTTCACACTCAAATCTAAGAATCCTGTTTGACACTCTTGACATTTGGCACTGAGCTCCTGACAATGGAGGAAGTCACTATCTTCCAAACTAAATTCATTCATTTTGGGAGAGTTGTAACTGTTAAAAGCTCTTCCTACACTAATCTGTTTGTTTCCCTGTTAGATTCATGTTAATTCTTGCTTGATTCTTTATGTTGGGTTGTCGGAAAAGTCATGACGTTTATTTTTTCTATGTTTTTCGTTGCAAAAATGCGTCATGACTTTTCCGACAACCCAACAGCTTAAAAAATTTTACTTTTCATT
Organism: Hipposideros armiger; assembly: GCF_001890085.2. Classification (NCBI taxonomy): domain Eukaryota; kingdom Metazoa; phylum Chordata; class Mammalia; order Chiroptera; family Hipposideridae; genus Hipposideros; species Hipposideros armiger. The sequence continues at coordinate 4,528,430 of NW_017731413.1, forward strand.
TCTACTGATTCCATCCTTTCTATGATTAGAAACCACTTTAAGGGATATGGTTCTTAACACTTTCACCCATGTTTGCAATCTTGAATTTGTCAATGTTCTTTTTAAGTTGATTCTACAATTGACTTTTAAATCCAAATAAGGTATAATTAGTACAGCACTTATACTGCTGATTCTAAAAATCCTATTGCTGTTGAAAAGTTAAGACTCCTTGTTTTTGGGTTCACAAAGAATTAGCACTCCAATCCTTAGAACCCTATCAGCCTGTATTAACTTTATATATGTCTATTATTCAGCATGTTAATATTAGCCAATTGTCTCAGTTTTTCTGATCTTTTGAAATATTAACTTTTGTCAACCAAAGTATTATCTCATCACTCTCAGCATTATCTCACCTACAAATCTGATAAAGATACCTTTTATATTGTCCACAAATTATTAAGACAAAATACTTAAAGGGCTCAAAAGGATCATTAGAGAAAGAATAAAGAATCTATTATCAAAATATCAAGAGTTGAAAACTAGCCTTTACCACTTATTAGCTGTGACTTGGACGAATGGCTAAATGAGCCAAATCTCAGTTTCCTCATCTACAAATTGAAGAACCAGATAAAATTTTGGATAACCTTTGAAAATTATAATGTACTATATCCAATTATCTAAAACTATGAATAATTATAATAATAATCTGCACTGCTGTTATCATTAACTATCATTTATAATTCTCTCACTTTATAGATGAGGAAAATGAGGACAGTGAACTGCCCACGTACATTATCTGGCTGATTCTAAAAGTGATTTATGATAGCTTACAGGATATCTGAAGTACACAAATAAGAGAGAGACATTCAAAGTAAATTGGAGAGCAAAAATTGAAACATGGAAAAAACAAAACAGAACCTGAAATAAGGCTAATACAAAACCACAGATTTGCTCTAAGCTCCAATAGCCAAACAAAACAAAAACAAAACAAAACCCAGGTTATTTGCATAGTTCATGATGTTTCTGAGATAAAACACAAAAACTACTCAGGAAAAGCACAATTATTCTTGATACCAACACCAGACAAAAGAGCATCTCTTGAGAGAGTGCTCATGAAGAAATATAATGAACAGTAAGTTGAACAACATCCTCAGAGGAGGCATAATAAAGGCTGATGGCATCATACTAAAACACCTGTTAGTGGAAGAATTCTACCAAGAGCAAATATAAAGCAACTCCTTAACAGTCCTCCCTGCTTATCTACCTTCATTAGGGAGCAATTTTAGAGCATTTGGAGAAATAGATAGCCATTCTTGGGTAATACCATGTCTCACAGGCACACTTTTAACAATTTTTGAATGGAAGAAATATGACATCATAATCCCTACGAGATTCCTGGAACGCAAGTAACCTATGCTCATTAAATACAGCCTATCCTAGTGGGAAAACTAACATCCTATGAGTAGAAAAATTTAACATGCACAGATACCTGAATAGAAAGAAGGCTATCACATCTCTACCCGGAGACATATCAGGGGAATGGCTGGCAGAGCCAATATCTTTCTTAAAAAATAATTTAAGGGCCGGTCGAGTGGCTCAGTTGGTTAAGAACCTGCTCAAGAGTGTGAGCTCTGAGCAACAGGGTTGCCGGTTCGATTCCCACATGGGCCAGTGAGCTACCCCCGAGCTGCCAACAGGTGGCAGGATGGTTCAGCTGGTGAGAGCATGTGCTCCTAACAAGGTTGCCTGTTCCAGATGATGGGCTATGCCCAACCTCAACTAAGACTGAACTCGGCACTTTGAGTTGAGCTGCCACTCGGGTGGCTCAAGGGAGAGTGTGTGCTCTTAACAACAAGGCTGCTGGTTCAACTCCTGCATGGGATGGTGGCTATACCCACCCACAACTAATTGAACATAGCACCTTGAGCTGAGTGACACGACTAGACTTGGAGCTGAGCTTGCTGCACCCTCCACAACTAAGATTAAAGGACAACAACTTGGCTGTTCCCCTGCCCCAATTCTCCAACACTGTTCCCCTCCCCCAATTCCCCAATAAAATCTTTTAAAAAATAATAATAATTTAAGTATTTCTCTGAACACGGAGATAAAAATGGAAGCTGAGCCCCAATATCTTGATTCATAAAATTTTGGCCTGAAAGATTTTAAAGGAAGGTATAACCAGAACTCAGTGACCCACCCCTCATAATAGTGCAAGAGGCATCCAAGATTAGAATTTGTGATTCTCAACCCAACCTTTATTCCCCAATACTATACAGTCTCCCTAATAGTTTCAGGTCCCTGAAGATGTTTGGTTATGCCATTTATAAAAACAAAACACAAGTAGGATCATATTTTAAGTGAACCTGAAATAGTGCAATATAAACATTATTAATAAAATTTCACCATATGGACAAATTTTAAATAATGGGACTCATTAAATATTCATCAAGAATCTCATAATTTCAAAGCTGGCAGGTGAACTGCAAACTTTGTTTATCCTAACCACATAGTGGCACTTGAGTCATTCCCAACAGAATTATTATTTGAACTACTCAAATTTTAAATTATAAAGTTTTTTAGGAACTCCTACCTAACTTGCAGTAAAATGTAACCAGCTTATTACCAACATCCCTTAGCTGAATAACAGCTAAAAATAAATGCCATCAAGATTGTTAAACCAAAGTACTTGCAAAACAGTTACAAATTTGGTTTCACTAAATTCTCTCTCTATTAAGCCTAAATTTAGTTCCCCGACATATACCAGGATCTTAAGCAACTTCAAACCTACTGGTCAATAACCACTTCTAATTTGTCAAGTAAGATTAACTTAGGATACTAACGTCCTCTCTTCTTCTTCTTCTTTTTCTTCTTCTTTCCAGTTGCTCCATCTCCATCTCCATCTCCATCTAAGAAAAGGCAATTTCAAGTACATATTCATTTAAACTTCATAGACAGAGAGACAAAGCAAGCACAAATGGACAAGTGGGTATGTGTACACACACGTACACGTACAGACACACACACACACAGCATCTTAAAAGCATGACAAAGTTCACCTAATATTTTTAGAATTTTGTATATTGCTAGCTTTAAGTAACAGAATTGACTTGTAAAATCAAAAACACTAGTAAACTTCACTTTGACTTACTCTAATAAATGTTGAATATTTTTAAGAATAAAAAATTTATTAAATCACATCGTTTTTCAAAAGCTAGGAAAAATAACTAGTGTTAGTTTAATACCAATAATGACTATGTGACTTCAAATAACAGTAGTTACAGTCATGCTTTGCAGCTGAACACTTGTATTTCCTGACCTCATGTGATCCTCACAGCAACCCTGTAAGGTAACGAGTGTTTAAAGGACCATGCCCAAGATAATCCCAACCTTACTAGTAAATGGCCGATTTGGACTAAGAATATATCACCTGATTCTTAACCCAGTGAGGGGTATTTGGGATCTCATATTTTAAAATATCTTTTCCTGAATAGCTATTACTAGAGAAAGGGTTCTCCATTGGAGTTAAATTGTATGCAAAAATAAGAGGGCATATTACTTTTCCTAGGTTCAAAGTTCTCAGATTCTCTGATGCCCAAAAATAAGGGTTATGAACTATTTCAAAAATAGCTGGCAGAAGAGTACCAAAATAGCCATGATCTGCCCATCGGGTTTTATAACAATCTTCTATGCCCATACCCTTGAACTTTGAGACTAAAGAATATTATTATGACCAAGATTAAGTAGTGACGTAAAGCATTTTAAATAAAGGTATCAAACCTAGACTTAAGTGTCTGAATTTCTAAAAATGATACTTAATAAATTTCAACAATCATTTCTCAAGTACACTAATCTACCTATATATCACACTGCTATGAAACAGGGATGAATAGGATGCTGTCTCAATTAGAAGTTGACAGTTTAATAGTATGCTCATCACAGAGTCTTCTTTTAAATGTTTCACTTAATGGCAGTAACTCATGGCTAGTATCAATAAATTCAGATAGTGAAATCCATACTCATAAAATAATGTGAAATGACTGCTTACATTTTCTGCTCAAAGAGCTCCATTTTAATTTTCAGACTAATAGGTAGGAGCCATAATAGAAATTCTCTCACCATTCTACCTACCATATTCTTCTATTACAACTATCACACAAAATTGTAACCATAGCTTTACACTGACCCCTAACTCATCTGTAAGCTCCTCAAGGATTAAACACCATTTCTTAAATTAAGCACAGTGTCAAGCATATAATAAATATTCAGTCTATTCAATAAATGAATGTTCTTTTATTTTGTTTTGTTTCTATTTATTTTTACCTAAATGAGAAACAGGAAACAGCAGTTTAGCAAAGAGAGAGGTAACATGATCTATGACTTTAAATGGGTTGAGTGATAGGAAATTGCCAGTATTTGACTTTCAAAATTGCAATTTCTTATGATCAATCCTATAAAATAACAAGAACATAGTGGAAACACAAATATTGCTGAATTAGTCATTATTGGTTTCTAGGTTCAAAAGCCTAACAAAAATAATATGAAAAATTTTTGGAAAACACAACTTTCATTTTCCTCGTGTGTCATATAATTTAGTTCACATATTCTAAACTACAATTATAATAACCTTTATTCATCGAATAAATGTTTGCTGAGTTCTTAAGTGACAGGCAATAGGAACAGAACAGTAAACAAGATAGTCTTTGCTCTGGAAGAACATTCAATGTCTAGCATACGACTCAACCTAAAATGCTTCAAGATGCTCCATGAGACAGGGTGAAGAGCAAGAGAACTTGATTACAAAGAAGCACAAGGAAACTTTTTGGTGGAGGTGGAAATGTTAAATGGAAGTGGTCTATATCTTGGTTGTGGTAGTGATTACACTATTGCATACATTTGTGAAAAATCACCATACACTTAAAAAGGGTGAATATATAGAATGTACAACATCAAGAGTAAACCCTAATATATGGACTTTACATGATAATGAGGTATTTGTGTAGGCTCATCAATTGTAACAAATGTACCACTCATGAGGAATGTTGATATGGGAAAAGCTGTGAATGTTGGTGGTAGGGGGTATATGACAAATCTCTGTACCTTCTGTTCAACTTTGCTGTGAATCTAAAACTGCTCTAAAATGTTGTCTATTTTTTTTAAATGAATGAATATTATCCTCGGCAAATTATACCTTAATAAACCTGACTTAAAATTGTATTGAATGAATTACCTCTAGCACATCACTAACAGTAAACTTTGCACACCAACACCCCCAGTATCAAATCAAGCACATCTAAAATCAAACTCAATACCTTTTTCTTTGCCTGCAATCCCCACCCCAATCTCTTAACCAGCTCTCCCCTCCCTACTTCACCATGTGAGTCAATAGCACCAACATACTGTCACCCAAGTTCAACCCCTGGAGTCTAATGCCTCTCCTTTTTTCCTTCTTCCCAGATTGCAAATCTCCAAGTCCTTTGAATTCTGCTTCCCCAACCACTGTTCCATCGAACCCTTCCTTTCCATTCTCATTTATGCCCACCAATTTAAACTGCCATTACTGCACACCTATGCTATTGTTAAGTGGTCTCCAAAATGATCTCCCTGCCTTTCCTGTTTGTTTCCTCTTTTCTAATAATCCTGCAGATATATGAAGACTAAATTATTTTTTCAGAACATTTTTCTTTTAAAAATGCTCAAAGGCTCCCTTAGTAAATCTCATATGGCCAGTTTGCACATTACTACTTTGAATACTTTCTCAGCATCCTTCTACCCCCAAATGGTCTTTTCTGTTTGGTTTTATTCAAGTCCTATTTATTCCAATGAGCTCTCCTTCAGCATTTAGCCCACAACTCCACCTCCAAATTTCAATAAACGTTACTGTAGCTTATCTTTTCACCTCTATGTTTTCTCTCCCTCACACTATCAATTTTCCTTTAGAAGAAAGATTCTGAAATACCAGCTTTCCACCCCCTCAGAGACCTCTCATACCAGGTTAGTAGTACTGGCTGATACTATCAAAATAAATTAGGAAAACAATTAGCCCAAACTGGAGAAAACTACTAATATTCTTGAAGTCTTCTTTAATACATTAAAGATTTCCAATCTGACAAGCAAGCTTCCCCTTCAATGTCAACAGATTCATACAACTTTGCAGAGATGCAATGGACCAAGGCATACTCAAGATTAGCACTGTGATATTCTACACATAGTGGGTCTACAGCAACCTATATTAATTACCTTGAATTTATAAACCCATTTCTTATTAAAGAGCTCAAAATATGTTCATAATCTTAAGTATAACCAACGGTACAATGGACAAAAGTTTTGCTTAAGGAAATGGAAAAGCTAATGATTCCCTTGAATTTTGGTACCTTTCCCACCAAATTTTAACTATAAACTACATGAAGGCAAAAAAGATGTTTTTCTAAAGGAAAAACAACAACTCTGCATTATCCTAACACAATAATTACAGTACAATAGGTATTTATTGCTAAAGGTTGGAAGGCATTAAGCCCAAGATGGCAGTGCTTGAGGTAGAGCAGTAGGTCACAGCAGTCGATAACTGAGAATAGGAAAACCCCAACTCCCCCTCTGCCAAAAGAGGCTACAGAATCATAATGATCACTCCATCACTGTCTTACTGATAGCATCAATTCCTAGAATTCCAAGAATCGCCATCTTTAAAGAAATCTAATAGCACCAAAATACCACAAAGAGCTAAGATCTGAGAATTTACAAAAGAGTTTAGAAGCATGCCAATATGCTCCTTTGAGAATAAAGGTAGGTTTAGTACAGACAGTAAAAGGAATAGACTTGATATCAGGTGCTAGGTTTGAAACTCTGGTTCTATTCTACACATACTACCTGTGTCACATTGGGAAAATCATGTTAACTATCATTTCCTGAGAAGAGCACCTACTTTGGTTTGGGAGAGTAAAATGAGAATCATGTGAAAGTATCCTAGGATAGCCTAATACATATTAGTTGTTCAATAAATGCTAGTTAAATAAACAGTCCTTCAGTTTTATAATCTCATCTACTATTTGGCCTTTTACCAAGTACATTTTTAAAAGTTAAGCAGACATTCAACATATCCAACTTTTTAAAGAGTTGCTAATAAACACCCTTTCCTTTTTATCTGTGACATTGAGGCTTTACTGTCAATTAAGAAAAACATCAGAGAATAATAGACTGCATGGACAAATAAAATTTTGTTTAAAGAATGTCATATTTTCTTGCTTTTCTTAACCACACACATCAAATTATTTACCTTCATCGTCATCATCTCTTTCTTTCTCTTCCAATGCTTGTCTTTCCAATTGTTTTGCTACCTCATCAACTGAGGCTCCTGATTCTTTATCAGGTTCCTGTTGCCCTGCTGATCGAATACAGTAACATAAATCAAATCTAATAAAGATACTTTCCCACTAGAATATGTTCTAAAGATACTGGAGAACACAAGTCCTTTCCTGATAAATATTTAGGAAACAAAAACAGAAATATTATTGTGAACATAACAGAAGTTATTTAATGACAGAGAAAATCTTCCACATCTAAGTTGTATTGTCCATTCAACAAAATATTACACTTTCTGTGTAAGCAGCTAAAGGATAAACAAAAGTGTGAGTTGGTCCCTATCCTTAAGTAGTTTAACTTTCTAAAGTATTTAACAATTAGACTACAATACTTTATTAACCAAACAGGTACTTAACATAGGCAATAAATGATGAAGACCTTAGTTAAGAGGATTTCTGTGGGACACTGGGCGCTTCAAGGATTCATGAAGCAAGATGTTGTCAAGCTGGGCTGGGTAAAATAAAAATAGAAAAAGATATTCCATTACTAAAAAACCAAAATTCTTGAACAGCTAAGCAAAAGACCAGGCCCTTGCTCTGGAAGTGATTACAATCTAGTTAGAGGAGCAATATCTGCATGTAGAAAGAGATAGCCTTACCAGGTACCACATATTGAAGTGACATTCTGGCTACTTACTAGAGAGGATTCATAATGGCTGACACATAAAACTGTTAAAAGTATATTAGGGTCAGTCTGCTGAACACCTTAAAGGACAAAGTGAAGAGTTTGGACTTCATCGGAAAGCCAGGAAGAGCCAGTAGCCCATGTCCTGGGACTAATTTTGTTCTGCAAGTATCCCAACACCTGCAACTCTCCCAACACCTGCAACTCTCCCACTTCAACTCCCATCTAATCAAAATTTCAGAAAATTTCACAATTCCAACCTCTCTCGACTCCACGTTCATCCCTTCTGGCCTCTCCATTTCTCTCTCTTTCTTTCTGTGGCTGACTTTAATTAAAAACAAGTACAAATAATTTTTCCTAAAATGAAGAACCTGGTGCAATGAAAACATTGACTTCTCAAAATAAAATATGTACATTCCTAACTCATAATATAACACAAGTATATACTTTCAGCTGTTTTCCTTGCCTTACCAGTTGGTTTAGAGAAGTTCCACAGAATATCCTATCTGGACTGCCTGCAAATGGAATCAGAATGTAGGCCTAAAAGCTCTAAAGCTTCATGATGCTGTGGGATTAGGCAGGTGACAATGCACACCGCCACCACACATTCTGCAACTACAACTCAGTGACATGAACGCGTGGGCATACACACATATACACACGCCAAAAGTGCAGCCCACAACAAAAATCCCTCTGTGAATTGGGATGGAACCAGGACTTGCTCACTTCAACCCCACCCTGAAGAAATAAGTCCCAGGATGTTCCAGCAAAGAGGCGGCTGTATGGGTCAGAACCAGATTTCTGAGGAGGCCAAACCGAGAAGAAGGTGGTAGGGCTGGGCTCTGGGCACAGCTTGCACGGTCTGTGTGGGAGATGAATTCTGGCAATATAGGGGCTCGGGCCTAGTGACCCCAAAGCTCCCTCACAAGAAGCTGAGCGCGTTTTCCCTCCCACCTCGCCCCCACCAGCTCTCACACAGAACGAAAAGCCGCCGCTCCCTAGTACTGGAAACCTATAGCACGGCCTTGACATACGCTCAAGTCCTGGGAATCAGCCCAGTCCAGGGCTCCAAGTCCCCAGTCCCTGTCACCCCCGCCGGGCCTCAGCCGAGCCGTTCGGCCATCCCTGGCGGTGGTTGGGAAAAACATAAAACTCCCTTTACCTGTGGCAGCCCCTTTGCTCTTCTTCTTCTTTCGTCTTTTTTTCTTGGCTGCCTCCTCGGCCGTAGAGGCAGCTCCGTCTTCCCTGTCGTCCGGATCCAGGTCGCCATTCAGGTGGCTCCCGGAGGACGCTGCCTCCTCCACGCCCGCCATGTTGCCCGAGAGAGCGCGAGGGAGTGAGACAGAGCGGCGAGGGCCCGCGGCTTCTTCACCCACCTACACCAGCAACGCCGGAAGCTGCTCTCGATGGTGGGGCGCAGGGAATGCTGGGACGGCGGAGGACTCGCTAGCGGGCGGTTTGCGCGCGGTTGGGTGAGTGGCTGACCTCGCGGCCGCCGCGGTACTGAATCTGGGTCTGGACGGGCATGGCTGCGGTTGCCTGGGGCCGGACTCGCCACCTCCCTCTGCGCGCGCCTCGGGCGTTCCCCCGGCTCATCGGCCCTCCTCGGGTTAAGTTGAACACCGTGCGGACAGGCGCAGTCCGCGAGAGAGGGGCGGCCCTTGTTGGAACAGAAAAGTTTTATAGTCGCGGTGTTATAAAGCGTACCGAAAGCGAGGAAAAGGGCTAAAAAATGTACTCACTTGTACACATTCCTTTTTTATGACTGAAAGGGACTGTGTTGTTATTCACACTTTCAGCTCAAGGCGAGGCCGTCCGGGCACTTAAGAGGAACCTGCTGAGGGGACTGAAGAGGCAGGCAGAGGGGCGTTTATTATTAGAGACGCCAAGAGGAGACAGCATCAAGGAGGGAGCGGTCAACTGCATTGAGTACTGCCAAGAGGTCAAGTAAGAGGACTGAAAAATGGCACGTATATAGTAACATGGAAACCGTTGGTGGCCTTAGAAAGAGGCAGATACATGGAAGCCAGACGAAAGTGAGTTTGAGGAACGTGAGGAGAGAGAATCTCCTCCTCCGAGTTTCAGTTGAAATGCCCGCTCCCTCAGAGAATCCATCCTCAACAACCTAAGGCCCTGTTCTTAGAACCTCTCACTGAATTCTTAACCTTTTCTGCGCGGCAATTTCTAATTGATTTGCGTGATTATTTGTTTTATGTCTGTCTCCTCAGTACCCTGAGCTCCGTGAAGACAGGAATCCTGCGTATTTTCTACTCTTATCACCAGCACCTACCTCTAAATTAGAGCATAATAGGAACTTAGTAAATAATTGTGTAAATAACACTTGAGGAGTGCCAAGTACTTTACATTCATTATCTCATTTCATCCACTTCTGAGTTGAGTAAATTAGAGTGAGAGCGTTTTGGTAATTTGCACGAGGTAATACAGCAAGTACATAGAGTTAGAATCCAAACCCAGGACATCAGGCACAAAAAGTTTAATAGTTCTGTAGTCTACCTTCCCAATTGAAATTGCGAATCAGTTCAGTAAATATTTATTGATAGTAGACTAGAAGTAATTTTTCTTGATGGACAATAAAAAAATGAGCAAGACACAAATCTGTACCCTCAAGAAAGTTTAGCATTCAACAAAGCAGACATGTAAAGAAATAATAAAATAAGCTGCTAATACTTTCCTTACATTATTTATTACTTTCTGTTCCACATTAGTCTCACACAAAGCTGAGAAATTTTTAAAGGGTCCAAACGTTTTTTAGATTGAGGGCAAGGATGTAGCTGGTCAACCTGAGAGAATCAAAGCTCACCCTTGTTGTGCAAAGTTACTGCCAGAAACTATTAACATCCTTATAAGTAATATCTACTACATCAAAAATGCCTTTAAGCTTTATTGTGAATCTTCCCGGTTACTTCCTAAGTTCTGGGAACACTTGGGTCACAGCTGCTACTGCAGACCCACCCCAGGAGACACAGGATCCTGGGGTACAGAACCTATAGGTTTAATAGATGAATTTTGACAGAGAGGTGCTTGAGGTATAAGTTGATCCACAGTTCTCATGTGAAAATAAAGTTTGTTCAGTGGGGGGAAAAAAAGAAGCTAAAATGCAATAATAAAACAAAATACTGTTTCTTTGCTGCAAAGGGATTATACTCTACTTCTCCCCCTTTCTTTTCTGAAAAGAGGGCAAGAAAACAAAACTTTAAGGTAGTAGTGAAAAACAATACATATCTTAACATGATGGTAATGGATATTCGATGGATGATTATATTCCAGGACACTGAAGAGTCTGAGGTAATTAGGTTAACTATACTTAAAATAACAGCCCATGACACTCCTTATTTTCATTACTTTTCTTCATTTGGTTTTCTCTACAACAGGAAATTGAATAATAGGATAAAAGAATGAGAAATGTTGAAAACCTAAGTAAGAATCTAAGAGAACCTGTAATAAATGTAACTCAAGACTAGCCCAGGCTAGGATATTTTTTCTAGCTAATTACATGAAGTCATTTTGTTTCAGATGGTTAACTAGATAAGTAGACAGTATCTCCTAGATGAGTATCTCCTTGGAGAGATACTTGTCCTATTATAAAATTAATGCATTGTAATAAGATATGTTTATTACTTTGTCTAAAAAATGTATTTTTGCTGAGAAAATTAAGATTCCAAAAATTAGCCTTAGCCTTATTTTCTTTGAAGTCCTTGCTACTAGTATGGCTTTGGACAAGTTACTTAATCTCTTCAAATTTCAGTGTCCTCATTTGTAAAATGAGAATAATAATACTACCACATCACAGGATATAAAAATTAAATTTCCAAATGGAGAGAAAGCACTTATGCTAGTGCAATGTCTGACACAAAAGTGATGTGTTAGCTAACATTACTGTTAGTAAGCCATGCTCTTGAAAATTTTTCCATTTATGGATTATACGATGGCCTAAATATTTTAAGGCACACTTATGTATTATGTGATCTTTGGTAATGAGTTAACAAGAAATACATTAAGAAAAAAATTGATAAAGCTTGATTGCTTAACATTAAGGGAAATACTAAGGATTTTTTTTTATATCTTTATGGTTAAAAATGCTATACATGTAACTTTAAAAATGTATAGATACTATGATATATATGTATATATGTATACATATATATACATATATACATATATGTGTATATATATTTAATCTCCAAATACATTCACATTGGGGATTAGGACTTCAACATGGGAGGGAACACAATTCAGACCATAAGAGACATTGCCAAATGTCCCCTTGGAGAAGGGGGCAGGGAATTGCTCCTGGCTGAGAACCACTGGCATAAGAGCATGAAAGAATGTGATATGTTTAGGGGAAGTTCTTGCTGAGGAGTAAGTAAATTGAGATCAGATTGTAAAGGGCATTCTATGGTACCTAAAAGAGGGTGTCTTTTATTGTAAGGCCTCGAGGTGATATGTGACAAAGGATATTTAAATTTTAATATTTAAAAAAATGCCTAACTTAGAAGACCACAACGGACATGTCAATAGCATGTCAACACAATACAGTCTATGTATCCATTAAAAGCCAGTAAAATGATATGCATGTAGATTATGTGGATAAATTGAAGTGTTTATATAATACACACAGAGTTTCAAGCTAGGGAAAATTAGTCATTTTTACTTTGTGAAAGAAGACTCTGATGGCAGTCTAGATTCTAGAGCAGTGGTTCCCATCCAGCAAACTGTTTCATTTGAAAAGCCTAATATATTTAAAGAACTGTTTTCTATTCTGAGAATATGGTACTTTCTATTTTTTGTAGTTGAACAGTCTTCTAAAATTATTATTATGAAATGACAGTGAGGGCAGATGATGTTGGTTTCTGTGCCCTGGCAAAAAAATTTTTTTAAAGAAAAATGCCGCAGTATATCAGTTCTCAAAACCGTTTTTTAAGCTTTTCTTAATAATGAAACCCCTAAAACTGATGTCCTCTATTCTAAAGAAGGAATTGGAAATGGCAGAGCCTGGTAGTAGGGGAGACTTTATATGATGTTATTTTTGATAAAAATATTGATAAGAACTTAGGCAGAAGTTCTCAGGGGGCTAGAGAGGAGAGATTGGGTTGCAGAAATAGTTCTAATGTAGAATTAAGAAAACTTAATGGTCCATTGAGTGTGGAGAGGGAAGAGTTGAGGATGTCACCCAGGTTTCTTTCTGGCTTGGGTTCTTGGGTGGGTAATGATACCACTCCCTGAGATAGGGAGTAGAAGAGGAGGAGTACGTTTTGGAGGAGGTGGAGGGGAAGATAAGCTTTGGGCATTTTAAGTTTGAGATGCCTGCAGGGCATCCAGGCAAAGATACGTAGTAGTCAGTTAGAAGCATGGATCTGGAGATAGAGAACTATTAGGGCTTGAATGTGATAGAAGGCTATGAATGAGGTAGCTCAGGAAGAAGAGAAAAGGACCAAAACCAGAACACAACCCAGAATGACACTAATGTCTTGGGGGTTTGTTTGTTTGTTTGTTTGTTTATAACATACAAGGGTGGGGAAATTCTGTTAAGGAAACTACAAAGGCATGATAGAACAGGAAGGAGAAAATGCTTTAGAGTCACATGAAAGTGAGAGAAAAAGCTTTACAGAGCAATAGTTTGCTCAGCTATGTCAACTGTTGAAGAAAGATCAAATAGTACAATACAAAGTCTCAAACTATACCACTGATTTTAGGCATTAGGAGGCCACTAGTGACTTAAGTGAGAGCAGTTTTGTTAGAGGGCACCAAAAAAGGATCCTCACAAGAGACTGGGATGCATTATCCTGGACACCAGCTCCAGGAGCAAAGTATCCTTTATCTCAAACCCACTGCAACAGTGACTCTTGCAATGCTCTCCTCTTTTTGTTCTCTTGGAGAGCACCTTTCTTGAAATTAAAAGTGGCTCTCTTACCACATTCCCTTCTGTAATTCTTTCCCTATTTTAGTTTTGTCCAAAGGCATCCTAAGTTACCTTTTATTCTATAATACATTATAATCTTTTGTAACTGGAGAATAGTTAGATAATAATAGAACTTCTTTGCCTTCCCAATAATCTCTATGTAGCACCCATAGGTGCTATTTAGGCTAGACTTTGGGAAAGACATACATGTTTTCAAGCAATATTCCCATGGCCAAGATGTCAGGAGTATCATCACCCACATGGAAGTTTCAATGTCTTTTGGCCAAGGCTACATAGGAATATCAGTGGTTCACAAAAGATAAGAGCTACATGCTGGAGGACAAATGACAGTACTATTCATGGGCTCGCTCTTCTCATCCCTTCTGATAATGGCCCCACAAGCAATTAAAGAATAAAGGTTATTTTGGCATTGAAGGCAGAGGTGGGTAGAGGTGAACTAAGACTATATTGTGAGTGAGGCTGTATATGGAAAAGGGTTAAACAGAGGTTCTCAAAGTTTTGGTCTCCGGACCCTTTTACACTTGAAATATTACAGAGGACACCACAGATTTTTTTGTTTATATGGTGCCATAGACTCAATGGTTTTATCTTCCCAAAACTCATATTGAAACCTAATCCCCAGTGTGATGGTATTTGGAGATAGGGCTTCTGGGAAGTGATTAGGTCCTGAGGACAGTGTCCTCCTGAATAAGATTAGTACGCTCATAAAAAACAAACAAGCAAAAACTCACAGAGCACCCTTGTCCCCTTCCGCTATATGAGGACATAGAGAGAAGATAGCTGTCTATGAATCAGGAAGCTGGACTTCACCAGACATTGAATCAGACAACTTGATAGTGTCCCATGGTCACTGAAACTTGGTTGATTTTGGTTTTGTTCTCAGTTTTCTTCTCTCTTGTATCAGTTTGGATGGTTTCCATTGCTTTGCCTTCAAATTCACTTGTTTTTTATTCTGTAATGTCTAATTCCTGTCAAACCCATCCAGTGAACTTTTCATTTCAAATACTATATTTTTCAGTTCTAGAATTTCCCTTTTTTAAAAAAAAATTAGTTTCAGGTGTACAACACAGTGCAATAGTTATACTTTTTACCACTCAAAGTGACAACCCCCCACCCCCAATCCACCGCCCCACTCCCCCCCCAATATCATACATATCCATTACAATTCCATTGACTCCACTCCCACACTATACTCCACATCCCGTGACCTATATATATATATTCACTTATAGTTGACATACAATATTATACAACACCAGCTTCAGGTGTACAGCGCAGTGATCAAGCCTCTATCCCATCCATGAAGTGGTCTCCCTAACAAGACATGTGACCATCTGACACCCTACAAAATATTTACAACATTATTAATTATATTCCCAAACTGTCTTTCATATCCCTGTGGCAATATTGTAGTTACCTATTTATGCTATCTAATCCCTTCCCCTTTTCTCTCATCCCCACCCCCTCCCAACTGGCAACCATCAGTTTTTCCTTTATATCTCTGAGACTAGTTTTGTTTACTTTGCTCATTGATTTAGTTTTTTAGATTCCACATATAAGTGAGATCATATATTATTTGTCTTTCTCCGACTGACTTATTTCGCTTAACATAATAGTCTCTATGTCCATCCATATCGTTGCAAATGGTACGATTTCAATCTTCTTTATAGCGGAGTAGTACTCCATTGTATATGTACCACAATTTCTTAATCCAGTTGTCTACCGATGGGCATTTCGGTTGTTTCCAAGTCTTGGCTATTGTAAATAGTGCTGCAGTGAACATAGGGGTGCATATATTTTTTCAAATTAGCATCTTGGGTTTCTCTGGGTAGATACCCAAGAGTGGAACTGCTGGGTCATACGGTAGTTCCATTTCCAGTTTTTTGAGATACCTCCATACTGATTTCCATAATGGCTGCACCAATCTGCAGTCCCACCAACAGTGCACCAGG
>NW_017731413.1:4544585-4545654 GCF_001890085.2 Hipposideros armiger
TGTATATTTTTTCTTTTATTTCCCTTGCCCGAGGGGATATATCAGTAAAAATATTACTGAGGGTAATGTCCGCAAATTTACTCCCTATGTTTTCTTCTAGGAGTTTTATGGTTTCAGGTCCTACATTTAAGTCTTTAATCCATTTTGAGTTTGTTCTCATGTATGGTGTAAGTAGCTGGTCTATTTTCTTTTTTTATTTCACGTGTCAGTCCAATTTTCCCAGCACCACTTATTAAATAGACTATCTTTACACCAATGTAAATTCTTGCTTCCATTGTCATAAATTAAATGACCATGTATGGATGGGTTTATTTCTGGGCTCTCTATTCTTTTCCATTGGTCTATGTGTCTGGGTTTTTTTGCCAGTACCATACTGTTTTGATTACTATATAGACTTGTAGTATAATTTGCTGTCAGGTAGCGTGATACCTCCCACTTTGTTCTTGTTTCTCAAGATTGCCATGGCTATTCGGGGTCTTTTATAGTTCCATATAAATTTTCGGATTATATGTTCTATTTCTGAGAAAAATGTTCTTGGTAGTTTGATAAGAATTGCATTGAATCTATATATTGCCTCAGGTAGTATCGACATTTTAACTATATTAATTTTTCCTATCCATGAACATGGTATGTATTTCCATTTATTTGTATCTTCTTTGATTTCTCTCTTCAGTGTCTTATAATTTTCTGAGTACAGGTCTTTTAGTTCTCTGGTTAATTTATTCCTAGATATTTTATTGTTTTTGAAGCAATTGTAAAAGGGATTGATTTCCTGATTTCTTCTTCTGATAGTTTAGTTTATTATTGGTGTATACAAATGCAACTGATTTCTGAATATTAATTTGGTGTCCTGCTACCTTACTATATTTATCAGTTCTAACAGTTTTTTGGTGGAGTCTTTGGGATTCTCTATACATAGTATCATGTCATCTGCATATAATGACAATTTTACTTCCTCCTTTCCAATTTGGATGCCGTTTATTTCATTTTCTTGTCTGACTGCTGTGGCTAGAACTTCCATAACTATGTTGAATAGAAGTGGTGAAAGTGGGCAGCCTTGTCTTGTTCC